>NW_015169955.1:24092-27616 GCF_001447785.1 Gekko japonicus | reverse complement strand
CTTTCACACATCACCTGCTGCCTGCTCCTTTCAACTGGAGAGGCTGGGAATTGAACCTTGGCCTTCCTGCATGCCAAGTTGAGGCTTTACCACTGAGCAATGGACCCTCCCTAAAAGAAACTGCCTTCTGCTAAGTCACACCCTTGGTCCATCAAGGCTAGCATTGTCTACTCAGACTGGCAGCTGCTCTCCAGGGTCTCATGCTAAGGTCTTTCCCATCACTTCCTGCCTGGTCCTTGGGAGAAGCTGGGGATTGACCCTAGGACCTCCAGCAGGCCACGCAGATCCTCTTCCACTGAGCCACAGCCCCTCTGTACTCCACTGTCCCAAATGAATAGCCTGATTTTGTTCCAAAAGCCTCCATTGGGTGCATATGCTCTGTACATAGCAATGCTCCAACAGTTTTGGAACCAACAGCATAAAACGTCCAAATCACAGGGGGCTGAAGACTTTTTCACTCCGTCCTCCTTGCCGGGACCATCTCGGATCACGCCCAGACCTTCTCAAAGTAGATGCCCTTCATCCCACGGTTGGTGTTGCCAGGTCCCTCCGGGACACTGGCAGGGGAGGTGGGTTACCAGGTCCAGGTTGGGAAACTCCTGGGAAATTTGGGGATGGAGCCCGCTGCCCGGGGAGGACAGGAACCTCAACGGGGCACAATGCCACAGAGTCCCAATTCCCATGCATCCGTTTTCTCCAGGGGGACTGATTCACAGAAGATTTCAGAGAGCAAGTAGTGATAGGGTGGCTGGATCCAGGTTGGGAAACTCTTGGAGTTGCCCACTGTCCAAAGCATCCATTTCCTCCAGGGGAGCTGATCTCTGCCACTTGGAGGTAACAGCGGGAGGTCTCCAGCCACCACCACCCCTCCCTGGAGGCTGCAAACCAAGGAGAGAGACCGTGGGAAGGAAGTGGAAAAGGAAACAAACCACCCATACATATGATGCCACAAAAGTCTCCAAAGACTAGACATTTCTTTCCCCAATATTCGGCTTACTGGCTGCAATTCAAACGCCACCAACACCAACGGATCATGCAGAAGAGAACAAGAGAGAAGAGATTGGATTTATACCCCGCCCTTCACTACCCAAAGGAGTCTCAGAGCGGCTCACAAACTCCTTTCCCTTCCCCTCCCCACAACAGGCAGCCTGGGAGGGAGGCAGGGCTGAGAGAGGTCTGACAGAAACTGCACTTTTTCAAGGACAGCTCTTATCACAGCTGTGCCAGAGCTTGTGACTGACCCAAGGTCACATCAGCAGCTGCAAGTGGAGGAGTGGGGAATCAAACTCGGTTCTCCCAGATTAGAGTCTGCACACTTAACCACAACACCAAACTGGCTCTCAGAGATGCATATCGTCTCGTCTCGTGTACAACTTTGTCAAAGCGAATCGTGTCGGAATACAAGATTGATCCATTGAACAAACTCACTGGTAGTATTCCAGAGTGACATTCTTCAGAATCCATCAGGGGAAGAAGAGGCTGGCAACCATAGCTGCTGGGTAGGTGGGGTAGAGTTGCCAGATCCAGACTGGAAATTTGGGGGTGGGGCCTGGGGAGGGCAGGGATCTCTGTGGGGTACGAGGCCCTGGAGTCCACCCTCCCAAGCATCCCACAGGAAATGACCCCTGGATTGAACATTTTCTCTCTCCTTTGTATTAATCCCAGGGCTATTTTTGGGCAGGAACGCACAGGAACGGAGTTCCGGCTGGCTCCTGAGTTGGCCACGCCCAGCAGGAACTCATTAGCATAATAGGCCACACCTAACAGCAGGAACTCATTAGGATTGGCTACATTAGGGGTGTGTGGCCTAACATGCAAAGGAGTTCCTCCTACAAAAAAAGGCCCTGGGTTTTGACAGCAAACAAGGTCAACAGAATAAGAAGCAAAAGGTGAGCGTGGTTGGATGACCACACCTGGTAATATGTGGGGTGTGGCCTAATATGCTAATGATCTGTGCTGTCAGAGGTGTGGCCTAATATGCTAATGGTTTTCTGATGTTGGGTGTGGCCTATTATGCTAATGAGTTCCTGCTGGGCTTTTTCTACAAAGAAAGCCCTGATTAATCCCAAATGGCTTCTGTTTGGTGGCGACTTTTACGATGTGTATATATGTATTTGTTGGTGTCTAGTTTGTGTGTGTTGTTGTATTATTATGCCATTAAAGGTTTCTCTCTCTGAATTCAGAGGGAGCATTGGAGGCGAAGTCCTAGCCTAGACTCGAGTTTCCTGGCTTCTGTTAATCCCTAGGCATCCCGTGGCATGGAGCGGAGGAAAAAGCAAAGCAGAGGCCATGCCAGCTTGCCGGGCAACCCGTCCGTCTGTTTAAAGGTTACCACGGGGAAGGATGATCCGAATGCAAACAGTTCTCCAGAGCTGGGAGCTGGGACGGTGGTCCCGTGGGAGGTCGGGTGGCAATCACGTCGCCCAAAGCAAAGCAGCAGAGAGCTTGTCTTATTTCCTCAACAGCCGACGGAAGTTGGGCTGTGCTCTGACAGTCAAATACAGCTGGCCAAGCAGTCCAAAGCAAGACTCTCAGGACAGTCCCTGAAGGGCAGCAGGCAGTCTTGCCAACCTCCAGGCAAAACCTGGAGGTCTCCTGCTACTGCAACTGATCTCCAGATATCCAAGATCAGTTTTCCCGGAAAAAATGGCTGCTTTGGAGGGTGGACTCTAAGAACGTAAGAGAAGCCAATGTTGGATCAGACCAGTGGCCCATCCAGTCCAACACTCTGTGTCACACTCTGGCCAAAAATACCAGGTGCCATCAGGAGGTCCAGCAGTGGGGCCAGAACTCCAGAAGCCCCTCCCACTGTTGCCCCTCCCTCCAACCACCAAGAATACAGAGCATCCCTTGCCCCAGCCTGAGAGTTCCCATCTATACCTTGTGGCTAATAGCCACTGATGGACCTCTGTTCTTACTCCCAGTCCAGTTACCTTTATTGGCATGTAACCCTTGCAAACCCATATAAAAAAAACCCAGCAACAACAACAACCACAGCATAGAATAATACTTGCAAAAGCTCTGCTCTTAAGAACATAAGAGAAGCCAATGTTGGATCAGGCCAAAGGCCCATCCAGTCCAACACTCTGTCACACACTGGCCAAAAATACCCGGTGCCATCAGGAGGTCTACCAGTGGGGCCAGCATAGGCGTCAACTTCAGGGAGGCTGAGGGGTGCGAGCCCTCCCCCGAACTTTTCCAGCCCACCCAACACCCAGACAAAGCCTTGCCACCACCACCCCGCCCCCCACACCATTTTGAAAGTGGAGGGTTTTTCCCCTCCGCTTTCTGAGACCTCAGGTGGGTTGGGACTGGGAGGGGAGTCAGGGCGGGGGCTTGCTTCCTGCCCCACTCCCAGCTCCCAACAGCCCTCAGTTCAGCTTGGAGGAGCTGGAGCCTGGAGGCTTCACATGGAGTGGCTTTGCAAGGGGGGGGGGCGGCCGTGGGGGTAGTTTGTTCCCTAGTCCCCAGCCTATGCTGCAGAGACTCAGAGCCCCTGTGATGGGGAGGGGTGCGCCTCTTCG
>NW_015169955.1:23154-23937 GCF_001447785.1 Gekko japonicus | reverse complement strand
CCCGCCCCCTAGAGGTTCTCTTCCGGAGCTCCGTACCTGAGAGCTCCCCCCCGACTACAGCCCTGCGAATCCCCCTCCTTCTCCTCTGGAGAGGGAAGGGAGGGGGAAGGAGAGAGAGAGCACGCTAGAGGTACAAGCTTTCCTGTGGTTTTGAATTTACAATAATTAGACTTGGGGGGGGGATGATACTAACTGTCATTTCCCGTTTGTTTTCCATTTTGTTTAAAAGTTTACATATTTGTTTATTCATTTCCCGATATATTTGTGTGCGTTCATGCCATAGCTTTGCTCAGTTTCTTCTCTAGTTGTTGCTTTCCCCTTTACATTTTGACTCTTGTCTCAGCTGCAGAGTTTATTTCTTTGTTGCCCCTAGTTGCCTTACTGACTTATTGCACTCAGCTGCTTGATTCCTTGACCCTTTCTCTGTTATACAAATCCACCCTCACTCTCTCTTTGGGTGCCGTTGAGTGGTGAATAGGGTGAGTGGACTCCTTCACTTCATTTAATTTTACACTTGCCAAAACATCTCTCTCTCTCTGAGTTTTTGATATTTGATTTTCTTTCTCCCTTTCCTCTGCATTGGAGATTTGATATTGAGGTTTCCCTGCAGCTGGAACAAAGAACAGCTTAAAGGCTTTTTTGGGGTGTGTGTGTGTGTTCCTTTTGATTACCATCCGAGGAAGTGTGCTTGCACATGAAAGCTTGTACTTTGAATAAAACTGTTGGTCTTAAAGGTGCCACTGCACTCAGACTTTGTTCATCTTACTCTCAATTAGGTTCTAT
>NW_015169955.1:16875-22136 GCF_001447785.1 Gekko japonicus | reverse complement strand
AGGAATGCCAGTTGGTTTGCACGGGCTCCACTGAAATACATTGCAGCACAAAAAAAGTTGCAAAAAAAAAGTGGAATGGTTACTCCATTAAGGTCATTGGGCCAAGATAGGATACTCTGGGACCGGAATGACAGCCCCCAGAGTGGAAAGACAGTCCCTAGGAATAGAATCTGTGCACTGGGACTAGACTAACAGCCCCCAGAGTGGAAAGATAGTCCCTAGGAAGAGTATCTGTCATCTGGTACCGGAATGACAGTCCCAAGAGTGGAATGATGATCCCTAGCAATGCAATCTGTGCTTTGTTAGTTGTTGTGGGTTTTCTGGGCCTTATCCCCATATGGCCGTGGTCTTGGCATTGTAGGACCTGACGTTTCGCCAGCAGCTGTGACTGGCATCCTCAGAGGTATAACACAGAAAGATGGAGTACTCTCTGTGTCAAGGTGAGAAGAAGAAAAGAAGGCCTTGACACACCTTCATTGTATAAACCCGATCTACTCTCTTCTTCTCTCTTCAGCCATTCTGCACTGTCATTTTTCTCTCTCATTTGTCCCTATTGCTTCAGAGTCGTCCGCCCCCAATGTGTTTTGCTCTCTCTAGTTGTTCCGGAGGGAACAAAACACATGTTGAAAAGGGGGGGGGACCCAAAGCAATAGCGACAAATGAGTAACAAAAACGACTGTGCAGATCTTCTTCTTCTTCTTCTGTTCTCTTAGGGGTACCAATCTCCAGGTGGTGGCTGGAGATCTCCGGGAATTACAACTAGTCTCCAGCCAACAGAGATGAGAAGAAGAAGAGGAGGAGATTGGATGTATACCCCGCCCTTCACTACCCAAAGGAGTCTCAGAGCAGCTCACAAACTCCTTTCCCTTCCCCTCCCCACAACAGACACCCTGTGAGGTAGGTGGGTCTGAGAGAGCTGTGACAGAAACTGCTCTTTTTTCAAGAACAGCTCTTATCAGAACTACGGCTTGCCCAAGGTCATCCAGCCAGGTGCATGTGGAGGAGTGGGGAATCAAACCCAGTTCTCCCAGATTAGAGTCCGCGCACTTAACCACGACACCAAACATTTCACCTGGAGGAGATGGCAACTTCGGAAGTTGGTCTCTATGGCATTATACCCTGATGAGACCCCTCCCCTCACCCCACCCTCCACAGGCTCCTCCCCCAAATCTCCAGGAATTTCCCAACCTGGAGCTGGCAAACCTATGTCCTCCTCTTAGTTTTATCCACACAACAGCCCTGTGAGGAAGGTCAGGCTGAGTGTGTGGCTGGCCCAAGGTCACCCCATGAGCTTACATGTCCAAATGGGTTCAGGTGGGGTCGCCATGTTGGTCTGAAGCAGCAGAACAAAGTTTGAGCCCAGTGGCACCCTTAAGACCAACAAAGTTTTATTCAAGGTATGCATTTTTGTGTGCATGCAACTAGAGATGTAAAATTTCCGGAAATTTTGAAGCTCGGAAAACACCCCGTTTTTTTCCGGGAAAAAACGGAAATTTTCTGAAAAATTGAAAAAAATGCTACATTAGCATTTCTTTTGTCTTTTCTAGCTTGAAAGTCATCTTTTTTAGGAACTCTAGGAACATAAAATATGACTATGGACATTTTTACTTGGCATGAAATTATCACAACTAGCATATTAAAAATATAGTGTATCCAAACAATTATTACAAACAGAATACCCATCCACATGCAAAAACAAAACTGAAACTGACAATTGCACCTCCTAAAGGAAGAAATGCATCTTGTTCTGGAATTGGAGAGTTCAGTTTGTAACCTAGGACTTGCTTGTCCTCAGTGCACAGAAATTAGATCAATCTGATACCATATATATATATATGAATGAAATGATTGGAAAAATATTTGAACACCTTGTCTTAAAATATTTTATTCATCATGTTAAATAAAACATTCCATAATCAATTTTTTGTCTTTTCTTTTCTTTTTTCAATTTTTCCAATTTTTTGGAAAAAAACAAAAAGGCTTCACGAAAAAAACGGGGGGAAAAGTCCCCCCCCCGAATTTTTCCGGTTTTTCCCCGGGCCTTCACATCTCTACATGCAACACTTCCTCAGGTACGTTGAAATGGAAGTTACACGTCCATATGTATAACCAGAGGGAGAGCAGAACATTAGCTTACAGCAAAATGAAGATTTTTTTTTTAGTATGTATGGACTGATAACTTCCACTTCAATGTATCTTGAAGAAGTGTGCATGCACAGTAAGAACTCATACCTTGAATAAAACTTTGTTGGTCTTAAAGGTGTCACTGGACTCAAACGTTGTCCGGTCAGCGTAGGGATTTGAACCCGGAGCCTGTCAGATCCTAGCCTGATGCCCCAAGCACTCTATCACTGTATCACTGGCACCTGGGACAGCAAGATACCCAGAGCTGGCCCGGGATTGACCATGCATGGACTTCTGAATTGCGGCCACAATCACGTGCCTTCGGAGGAGTTCAGTGGGTAGTATTTTGGCACTCTCCCCTGTTGCCAGTTTTTAACCTGCCAACCTCTCTGGCAGCTGAAAGCCTAGGGAAATGCCCGAGGCCGGCCGATCTGCTGTCACGGACAAAGAAATTTGTGGGAGGTGTTGTGATGCCGCTGACAGAACAGGATGAAGGTTGGCGAAGGACTCCCTGTGGAAGGAGGCGGTCGATGGTGCCTGCTAATGACTCCCCCTGGAGAACTGAGGACAGGAAATACAAAGGGGGAGAGAGAGGGAGGAGTTATTTTAGGAGCAGCCAGGTCCTCAGAGCCGACAGTGGGTGCTACGGGAGATTTGGATGCTCCTTCAAAGCACAGCAGCCTCTTCTGACTCTCTCTGCAGCAACAACCCTGGAAGAGGAGGGGGGTATGCTGGAACCAAAATGGAGCGGACTGTTCCCAAATGCCCAAAAGAAAGCACAAGAAGAAGAAGAAGAGATTGGATTTATACTCCGCCCTTCACTACCCAAAGGAGTCTCAGAGCGACTTACAAACTCCTTTCCCTCCCCCTCCCCACAACAGACACCCCGTGAGGCAGGTGGGGCTGAGAGAGTTTTTTTTTTCAAGAACAGCTCTGACAGAACTATGGCTTGCCCAAGGTCATCCAGCAGGTGCAAGTGGAGGAGTGGGGAATCAAACCCGGTTCTCCCAGATTACAGTCTGCGCACTTAACCACTACACCAAACTGATGAAAGCATCTCTGCCAGTTCTCAGCAGAGGAGTCAACAGTCCCGAATCAGAGGGTTCGCTTAGGCCCCTTCTGCACTGATAGCTTGCTCTGGAGAAGCCTTAGGGGTAGCCTTCGCAGGCGCACGCATTCCCGCTGCACTGGTTGTTCCCCCCTCCGGTTTATTTATTTGTGTATTCTGTTTGCCTTCTGCATCTACAAGCAAAACGTGCGTTTTTTCCCTAATTAATATGGAAGCATCATGTGACGTTGTATAGGTGGTGTCCAAAGTTTCTTGAAATCTAAGATGAAGAGAAAGGCAAACATCTATGTAGGGCAATCTTTTGGCTGTGCTCCTGCAGCGTGCAGGGGGTTTGACTAGATGACCTGAAATGTCCCTTCCAGCTCTTAAATTCTATGATTCTATGATCTTTCAAAACTTTTAACTGCAGACCCAACCCCTCCCTCTGTGATTCTGTGAAAAGAAAGGGAGGGGAGGGGGAAATCCAAGCCCACACATGCAAGACTGACACATTTGGGAGCAGGGAATCCCCCAGTCCTTTATATTTCCTGATCCTTTAAATATGAATTGAACTTTCCAGACTTATAACCAACTAGAAAGAAAGTGAACTATAGCTTTTGATTATATGCAAGAGACTTATATAAAACTATTTGGTGGGGGAAACCAAAAACTATTAATTGATTATTGTACGAGGTCAATCACAGATATAATATGGATTTCAAATCCCCATATGTTTGTTTGTCTATATGTTTGTTTTGTTGATTATAAAATAAAAGGTTAAATATATATATATTTACTGATTCCTTCTTATGCTCTCTTTGGCTTTTTAAAAGTTTGCCTGAGCAGGAGGACACGTCCTCTTTTTTCATTGGAGAAGGAGGGAAAGAAAACAGAATGGGGAGGGAGTGCCAACCTAAAGAGAGAGAGGCAGAAATGGGGGTGGGCAGCGGGCAGCACTTAAATACCTGCAGAAACAATTCCACTTGAGAAAGGATTAGTGATTCGAAAGTGCGTGAGAACAAAGACTCGCAGCAAAAGGAGTTTTGGTAACTGCGGGGCAACGGAGTGCTGGAAGCGGTCTGAATGCAGATTCCTGTAAGACAAATGCAGAAACAAGAGAAAGCCCCAACACAAACTGGAAGTGAAAGCGGGAGGGAATGCAGAACGGATGAATAGGATGCACTTCACAAGCGAGGCAAAGTTTGGGTGCGGAAAGGACCCCACCTATCAATTACACAACAGCCGGCTGCATTAACGGTCTCTGTTGATAAGTGTTTGACTTCAGTTTTCACGGGGTGGTATAACCCTCAGGAACTCTACAGCCAGCTGGAGGTTCAGCATCTTTTCCACAGTAGCCAGCCGGACAGTGAGGTATGGAGGCCAAAGCCTTTGTTGCCCTCAAGTCAACTGGTACATTGCCACTGAATATGGAGTCCCTCATGGGAAGCCTATGGTCCATCTAGTCCAGCATCCTGTCTCACCGGTTCCTCTGGAGGGCCAACAACAGGGCACAGAGACTGAGGCCTTCCCCTGATGTTGGGAAACAAAAGAGTCAGCTGAGGATGGGAGCCAGAGAACTCTGGGCTGAGCCAGTTCGGTGTCATGGTTAGGAGCAGCGGACTCTAATCTGGAGAACTGGGTTTGATTCCCCACTCCTCCACATGCAGCCAGCTGGGTGACCTTGGGTCAGTCACAAGTTCTCTCAGAGCTGTTCTCTCAGAAGCAGTTCTCTCCGAGGAAGGGGACTGTAAGCCACTCTGAGTGAAGGGCAGGGTATAAATCCAACTCTTCTCCTCCTGCTGCTGCTGCTTTTGCTTTTCCTGCTTCTTCTTCTTCTTCCTAGACTAAAATCTAGGAGATCTGGGTTCACATCCTTACTCATCCAGCCAGTTCACCAGGAAACCTAGGGCCATTCGGTCTCATTAAGACTAAAGTATCTTACAAGGCTGTTGTGAGGGTAAAGGGAAGGAGTAAAAGGGAGAGTAAAAATTCTTTGAAAGACGGGAGACATTAGGTCTGCCTTAATCCAAATACATATCTTTAACTAGGTTCAGAGGTCATTTCGGGGGGGGGGGTCGCGGGTGAGCGC
>NW_015169955.1:9242-16754 GCF_001447785.1 Gekko japonicus | reverse complement strand
CTTTACACAAAGAGTGATTAAAACGTGGAATTCGCTGCCAGAGGATGCAGTGATGGCCACAGGAATAAACAGCTTTTAAAAGAGGATTAGATAGATTCGTGGAGGACGTCTACCAGTGGCTTCCAGTCATGGTGACTGAGGGGAACCTCTACTTTCAGAGGCACCAATCCTTTGAATCTCAGTGCCAGGAGGCAACATCCAGCCTCCAAGCCCTGTTGTTGACCCTCCAGAGGAACTAGTTGGCCACTGTGGGAGACAGGATGCTGGACTAGATGGACCCCTGGTCTGATCCATCAAGTCTCTTCTGAGGTTCTTCTGAAGGCCTCGGCCTCCATGCCCTGTTGTTGGCCCTCCAGAGGAACTGGTTGGCCACTGTGTGAGACAGGATGCTGGACTAGATGGACCCCTGGTCTGATCCATCAAGTCTCTTCTGAAGTTCTTCTGAAGGCCTCGGTCTCCATGCCCTGTTGTTGGCCCTCCAGAGGAACTGGTTGGCTCACTGTGTGAGCGGTCGGGTTAGAACGGATAAGGGGAAGTACTTCTTCACCCAAAGAGTGATTAACACTTGGAATTCACTGCCACAGGAAGTGGTGGCGGCTACAATCATGGACGGCTTCAAAAGGGAATTAGATAAGCATATGGAGCAGAGGTCCATCAGTGGCTATTAGCCACAAGGTATAGATAGGGACTCTGGGGCAAGTGATGCTCTGTCATCTTGGTGTTTGGGGGGGGTGTCAACAGTGGGAGGGCTTCTAATGTCCTGGCCCCACTGGTTGACCTCCTGAAGACACTGGTATTTCTGGCCACTGTGTGATACAGAGTGTTGGACTGGATGGGCCTTTGGCCTGATCCAACGTTGGCATCTCTTATGTTCTTATGTTCTTAAAAGACGTTCGACTAGCTGGACCCCTGGTCTCTTCCAGCAGACCCTCTTCTTAAGTTTTCAGCACTCCAGGAGGGTCTGTGGATTCTCTAGTCATTTTTGGAATTTGTATTGTTTCCTACTGTATCGCTTCTCTTTGATCAATGGGAGCAGAGCAAACAAAACCAAAGAAAAAGTGGCCTGGTTTTACAGAGCATCCTATTTAGAACAGCATGAGTCATTCCCAGCTAGCTGGGTGCTTCCTTGCATCCTGAGACTGCCGACCTGAGATGTAAATGGAAGATGGTGCTAATGAGGAAAGGATGCACTATCTCCTCCTCCTCCTTTGTCGCCATCATCATCATCTTCTTCTTTTGGTGTAGTGGTTAAGTGCGCGGACTCTAATCTGGGAGAACCGGGTTTGAGTCCCCACTCCTCCACTTGCACCTGGCTGGATGACCTTGGGCAAGTCGTAGTTCTGATAAGAGCTGTCCTTGAAAAACAGCAGTTTCTGTCAAGAGCTCTCTCAGCCCCGCCTACTTCACAGGGGGTCTGTTGTGGGGAGGGGAAGGGAAAGGAGTTTATAAGCCGCTCTGAGACACCTTCGGGTAGTGAAGGGTGGGGTGTAAATCCAATCTCCTCCTCCTCCTCCTCCTCCTTTGTAAGTGTTCCATTACCACAATAGTACATTGTCTCCTTGAGGCTTCAGTTTTACAAGAATATGTTCTCTTTCTCAAAATATAGCTCTCCTCTAACAGCCTGTTCATGTACTGGCTTCTGGTCATTCATGTACGTCTCTTCTTCCTCTTCTTCCTCCTCCTCCTCTCTTAATTGGCAATAGCCTTAAACCTAACCAAAAGATGCACTAAACCCCCATTAAAGGGGGGAAAATGTGAGGATTGGTCACCTGGTATGATTAAGGATTCCCTCCCATTGAAAGCAGTAATAATCAAGCCTTTCTCCCTCTTCCTTCCATCAATGGGAGGGCAGGAAGTTCCGCCATCTTTTTCCTCTGGTTTCCAGCAACGGGGGCATCAGAGGGGCAGGAAGCAACTAGGCAATGTGCCCGGATCCAGCTCAACAGAGCGACACCCCCACACACACCAATCCCATTCACGGTAACCATCAGAAAGCGGACAGGAAGCCGCTAACTTGAGAATCCCTCCCTCCAAGGAATATTGTAATTGAATTTTAATTGTCTTTTTGTATTGTCTGTTTTTTATTTTCATTCGTGTGAACTGCTTTGGGAGCCCTTTTGGCTGAATAGGCGGCTAAAAATAACTCACAAAACAAGCGAACAGGTTGCTGCATTTGAAAACAGCAGTATGTCAAGATGGCAGCAGTTTCCAGGACAGGGTTTTTTTTGGGGGGGGGGGGGAGATTTCAAGGGAATGACAAGGAGCGCCGTGCATCTTTTCCAAAAGAACGCCGGGCTCTTTTCCAACATGGGGGACTGTTCCATTGTGTGAAAAGAAAGTTGTATTTGAAACTTTAAAAAAGATATATATAACGGTGTCTAGAACGAGTTTTAGAAGCTGTGCGGGACTTATCTTTCGAAGAGCGGGTGTGTAGTTTGCAAGTGCCGTTTCCTAGAAACGCACTCCTGTGTGTGTACAGTTCTGAACGTTTGCAAACGGGCACATTATTGTGTGGCTGTTCAGCATACAGAAGCGTGCTTTCCATCATTCCATTTGGCGGCGTCCTTTCCAACACAATTTTCTTGGTACCTCTGAGAATTGGGGAAACGTTGACTATCCCTTCCAGTGGAGACGTAGTGGCAGCCAAGGACCTATCATTTGGATCCAGGGCCCCCTCAAGTCACGCTAGGGGAGAAGAGGTTTAAAAAAACCTGTGATGAAGCGATTGAGATGGGCTAAAATGAGGTATACTCTTAATTTACTAGATTACTGTAAAGATCTCCACATGGGGCTGCCCTTGTCCCAAATCTGGAAGCTGCAGCTGGTGCAGAATGCAGCAGCCAGGCTGTTGTTGGGTCTCCCTATGCGGGAACACATCCAGCCTGCTCTAAAAGCACTCTACTGTCTGCCTATGGCATACCCAATTCGATTCAAGGTGCTGGTGCTTACCTTTAAAGCCCTATAGGGTCAGCGACCTATATACTTAAGAGACCACATTTCCCCACATGTTCTCCAGAAAGCACTACAATCAGGGTCCCAAAACTTTCTGGCCCTCCTTGGCCCTAAAGAAGCCAGGCTGGCTGTGACGAGGGCCATGGCCTTCTCAGTGGTGGCTCCGTACTGGTGGAATGAGCTCCTGCAAGGCCTGCAAGACAGAGCTCTTCCACCAGGCCTTTGATTAGGGAGCTGCCCCTTCCAACACTGAGGCCCTGGCCCCAATACCAGTACCAGCTGAAACATTGTGACCAACAGCCTGTTAAAACCCAGACTAGGATGCCATGAATGCCGCCATCATCTATGAATTGCACTAGCACTTTATGATGTGTTTTATTATTATACCGTTGCGGTTTTATTTAATCCTGTGTTTTAGATGTTTTAATATATTGCGTGTGAGCAGCCCTGGGCCTGCCTCGGCAGGGAGGGCGGGATACACATCAAATAAATGAATCACTCAATCAATAATTTTTTCATGAACAGAGAGATTCTGGTGTGGAGAAATGCAGCCCAGGCTTGTGTCCACATGGCACTGGGGGGTGTTGCACGACCGTTGTGCTGGAGCAATAGTTTGCAGTTGGATCGTTCTGGGTGGACATGCCAATCCAGTTGCGGAGGACTGCTACTGTAGCGCAACCGTAGTGCAACATCAAATGATGAATGGGGGCACCCCTGGATCACAAGCTGTCGTGATCTGGGCTGTGCCACCAGAGGCCTACTAGGCCCAGGGAGCCTGGCTAGCAGTAGGTGAGGCTGGGCCTACAGCTCCCAGAAGCCCCTGAGAGGTTTTGGAGCCAAAATTGACCAATAGGGAAGAAGAGGGCCGGGGAACAAAAGGGCTGGTGCCAGAGCAGAAGCTGTTCTTTCTTCCAGAGGGCAGAGCCAGAAGGAAGGCTGCTGCAGGGGAGAGACCCTCATCCTCATCCTGAGGGTAGGGTGAGTAGTCTAGTGTCACTTGGAATGGTGAGCTAGGGACAGTATATATTTAGACATGTTAGGGCATTTGATTTCTTTTTAGGGTTGCCAAGTCAATATTTCTTACCGGCAGGGGAGCCTCGCCGAGCTCCAGGAGCCGTCCGTCGGGGGGCGGGTAAACCCCCACTTCGGAGATCCGATTCCCGCCGCCACGGAATCGGGCCCCGGGGGAACTCCTCCCCCCGAAGCGCAGCATAGGGTTGCCAAATGTCCCTACCTGTTCCGGCGGGGGACTTTGTCCCGTCTCCCGGAGCACGCGCGCCGCATGGACGTCGCTTCCCTGTGACATCATCACGCTGGGCGGGACATAGCCATTTGAGGGGAAAACTCTATGTTTTCCCCTCAAATGGCTATGCCCCGCCCAGCGTGATGACGTCACAGGGAAGCGACGTCCATGCGGCGCGCGTGCTCCGGGAGACGGGACAAAGTCCCCCGCCGGAACAGGTAGGGACATTTGGCAACCCTATGCTGCGCTTCGGGGGGAGGAGTTCCCCCGGGGCCCGATTCCGTGGCGGCGGGAATCGGATCTCCGAAGTGGGGGTTTACCCGCCCCCCGCCCCCACTTGGCAGCCCTATTTCTTTTCACCCACTAACTGTTATTATTCTGCACCTTGTTGTTTGACCTCCTATAAAATATACCTTTTCCTTGTTTCACTCTGCCTGGTCCTCACGCCTGTTATTTGGCCAAAAGGGAGGTCTAAAGGTCTTGGAAGGGTACTCTGGGCCTTCTCAAGGGAGCCTGGAACCAGAGTGGTGGCAGAGTCAGGTGACACCCCACCTGAGCCATGACACAAGCCTTTGATGCTGATAGGCGGTGGGTCCAATCCGGTCTATACTCTGGATAAGCCCTTGGGTGTTTTGGAGGTTGCTGGTATGCAGTACGGAATGAGCGATAAAGAAGACCACCATGGTAACTGACTTTTCATTATGCGTACAATGGAAATAAAGACTATTTTCAATTACTAAATTTTAACATATTGATTTCAAAATTAATTTGTACACCTCTGATATTCTCATTCCAATTTCAAAATATATGATATGACATGTAATTAAGATCCTCAGTATCCCATCTACAAGGTAGCACTGGTACAATGAAGAGGAGAAACAGTACGAACTCACATCCAAGAATCTCATCTGTACATACGCAAGAATCTCCTGAGTACAAATGAAAACTGTCAGGTCCTCCACTGAGAAAACTGAGTTCTCCACTGAAAGTTCCACCACAAATCACAGTTGTCAGAAGCTCCGAGATGAGTATTCAGATCTGAACTCGTTTCACATTAGTCTTCTTCAAATTACGGCTTCCCAACAGGTAATTCCTTCTTTGTGCACTCAGCGCGGAACCAATCCTAGAAAAGTTACTTCCTAATGGAATTAGCCAATCCCGCAAAGACGTTCAAAAGATGCCTCAGCCTTCCAGATTCGATATGTTTGGCAAATAGATCATACCGTTTGGAATTGAACATTTCGAAATTGGAATGTGAATATCGGAAGTGTATAGATTAATTTTGAAATTAGTACATTATAATTTAGTAATTGAAGATTAGTCCTTATTTCCATGGTATGCAGCATGGGACAAAGGAGAAGACTCTGAGCACAATGGAGAAGACCGTGAACAAAGGAGAAGACTCCGGATTGCACGCATTCTTCCCGCCCATTGGAAACCACCGTGGACAAGTGGGTTCATTTGAACATACGAAACGACTTTATTTTACCCAAGTCAAACAATTGCTCCATGTAACCCCATGACTGTATATTCTGACTGGCCATTGCCCTTCAAGATCTTGGGATTTCCTTGCCCTGCTTTCTTTGGTCTTTTTAGCTGGAGATGCCAGAGGACCTGGCAGCTGATAGGTGTTATGCGTGTATGTGTGGAGTTTGTGGCTCAGTGATAGAATATCTGCTTAGTATGCAGAAGGTCCCAGGTTCAGTCCCCGGCATCTCCAGTTAAGGATCAGGTAGCAGGTGGTGTGAAAGACCTCAACCTAAGACCCTGGAGAATATTGGGTCAGGCTGCAGCTCAGTGGTTGAACATCTGCTTGGTATGTGGAAGGTCCCAAGTTCAATTTCCAGCATCTCCAGTTAAGGATCAGGTAGTAGGTGGTGTGAAAGACCTCAGCCTAAAACCCTGGAGAATATCGGGTCGGGCTGCAGCTCAGTGGTTGGACATCTGCTTGGTATGCAGGTCCCAGGTTCAATCCCCAGCATCTTCAATTAAAAGGATCAGGTAGGAGGTGATGGCAAAGACCTCAGCCTGAGACCCTGGAGAGCTGCTGCCAGTCTCAGTAGACAATACTGACCTTGATGGACCAAGTTGCTGATTCAGTTTAAGACAACTACATATGTGTTCATGTGACTCTCCCGCTGACCCATGACCCTTCCCAACAATGCAGAATGTCATGCAGGATTTTGGACTCTGTCGCCGCTGGTGCAGGTATGTCCCTTATCCTTTCCTCTGCTCCTTCTTTTAAGGAAGACTTTATTATACATACAGAAGTATCAGCCAGTTAAACTTCACGGTTTTGTTCAGAGACTATTAGTGTTTGCTTGTTTTAAAAAATCAATAATGTTTACCTCTCTGAGATCAGTTAACCTCTTTCTTTCAGAAGTTGGTCTGGGAGAAGAGCTTTGGACACAGGAGTCTGGATTCTCATAACAAATGACTTACGGCCCTTGGGGGTTTCTTCCTTCTCCTGTCGGGGAATTCGAGGCTGATCTGACTCAGGCTAGTGATGGTGGGGGCATACATTTGTAATGGTACCACCAGCAAACCCCGACCCCACCCCACATGCAGTAACACATCTGGAAATGTTTCAGAGGGTATTTATGTTGGTCTGCACTACAGCAGTTCAATTTGAGTCCGGCTGCACCTTAGTGACCAACAAAAAGGCCAGGATATAATCTTTCAAACGGCCTTTGTATTCCATTTTAGTAACTGGTTGCTAATGGATTTTTTTTCTGGTCATTCCAGACAGACCGGTTTTAGTTATCAGCTGCTAGCGCAGTTTATTTACCTGTTCATACAAACCCACTTACATTGGGTTAGCAAAGCATGGTTGAGCTGCTTTTGAGGGAAACTGCTTTCTTCCATTTTCTACCCCTTCGTTGGGCTTCTGAATCGCTGTGGTGTGCTGTTTAAAATGTCATTAGTGCTTCCTACAGTGGCACCTCCCCCCTTTCACCACACAATCTTCCTCAGACTGTTTTTTTGGAAATTTCTAAGTTGAGCGCTGTAGCGCTATATCGCTATAGTGCTTCAGAGCCACAGTTGTTTAGCACTACAGCGCTTAACTTAGAAAGTTTTTTAAAAGTTTGAGGCAGATCGTGTGGTGAAAAAGGGCAGGGGGAAAAACAGAACTGTCTGAAATGACTATAGTGCTTCAAAGAGGGCTCATTAACAGAAGGAAATTCGCTGTATGGAACCCCCATCCCTGTATCACTTTATTCAAAATTGGGCCAACAACGAATAACATCTGGTTTAAAATGGTAATGTGAAAAGGGCCAGTAGAGCCAGACAAAAGGAGCTTTGTTTCTCAAAAGCTT
>NW_015169955.1:2484-9200 GCF_001447785.1 Gekko japonicus | reverse complement strand
GAGGGTTTGTTTGGCCTCCTCCCTACTGCATTTTCCTATGATAAGCTGAAATATTTTTGTTTGTTTGTTGAAATAAAAACTGGAAGGGGCATTTACATTAGAAGGGGCAGTGGCTCAGTGGCAGAGCATCTGCCTGGCATGCAGAAGGTCCCAGGTTCAATCCCCGGCACCTCCAGTTAAACAGGACCGAGCAGTAGGTGATGAGAAAGACCTCTGCGTGAGACCCTGAAGGATACAGGGAGGGGCCATGGCTCAGTGGCAGAGCATCTGCTTGGCATGCAGAAGGTCCCAGGTTCAATCCCCAGCACCCCCACTTAAAAGGATCAGGTGGTGTGAAATACGCTCCACTCGTAGTCTAAAATGGTCAAAAATATTCATACTGTATTTATTTACTTCATTTGCACCCTGCTGAAATGGGCACCAGCTGGCATGGCACAGCAGAGCGTTGCACCAAAAGGGGCAAAACCCAAATGTCTGCTTGTGCTATGAAGCTCCCTCCGTGACTTAAGACCCGCTCATTCTTTCTCACAACAAGCAAAGAGAGAGGATCACTATTTGGCACACATGTTCTTTCTCAGCCTAACCATATTTCGCAGACGAGCTGCTGTGAAAATTAAAAAAGGGAGAATCGCACATTAGGCACGCCAAATTCCTTGGAAGTCGGGGAGGGGACAAGGATGAAATCAAGAAATCCATCCCACTTGGATCCCTCCCCCAATAGAAAATAGGGCCAGGGTCAGTCCTTCAAGATGGCGGGGCAGAGCATAACTTTACCAGGGTATAACCTCATTTGTCGTATGGGCCCCAATTCCCATTTCTACTCAGGACGAGGAACCATTTCTGCAGGAAGTCGAAACCCGGAGGACGACATTAAAGGACAACAACAACAACAAAAAAACCCTCCCCCCCAAAAAAAACCCCAGCAATCAGAGACAGAAAAGGAAGTGGACAGATCAAGAAGTCGAGATTTTGCATTCCAACTATCTATAGGAAATAGTTCTTTTTATTATTTCAAGTTTTCATAAAAATCCGTCATTATTGAAACCCAAAAAAAAGTTACAGAGGAAGTTTGTAACTTTTCTTCTGTTTTGTTTTTGTCGTCGATTGTTGTTTTGGAACTTTGTTTTAGATTTCCTGTCGTCGTTAAGGACGGACACCCAGAATCCATCAGAATACGTCCTACGTACACGGGAAGTTCCGGAGACGTCAGCAGAATGTTTTCACAAAGAGGACAAGGAGGGAAGTGATGCGGGGCTGTGGGGGGGGGACGGAACAGGGGGCGGGGTGGGGAGGGAGCCGGGTGAAGAGAGAAGAGAGCTCGGTATGTTTGACGCACCATTATCTCTTTTTCTGATTTTTTTGTTTTAAAAAAAACACACCCTCTTATTGAGTTTAATCGATTGCTTTTTTTAAAAAAAACCCAACAACTGTCAGATCATTTTCATGTTGAACTTGCGCGGCGCATCAGCAGCGGAACTGATGCCCGCGTCGGACTTCCGCGGGACGTACTCGATTTCGATGTTGTGCTTGGTGTTGCCTTTGCCCCGACTCCAGAGGAAGAGGAGCACCAGGCAGAAGAGCACGACCCCCAGGAAGGAGATGAAGCCCATTGTGGTGGCGATTATGAGGGTCTTGATGTCAAAGGGGAAAGGCACGGTGGTGCGCGTGCTGTTGGCGTCGCTCTCATTGGGCTGGTTGGAGATGAAAGCAAAGGTCTTATTGGGCTGGTGGGGCCAGTCGGGGGAGTAGCTGCGGACGTGCAAGTGCGCCAGCATGGTGTCGTTGCCGCCGGCATTGCTGGCGATGCATAGGTAGGTGCCATTGTCCTGGATCTGGGCATAGCGCACCTCCAGTGTGCCATCGGGGAAGACGGTGAGCCGCCCATTGGTTTTGGTAGAGATGAGGTGCTTCCTGGGCGAGAGCCACATGATGGCGGGAGGCGGGTCCCCGTCCGCGCGGCAGACAAACTGCACCGTGTGGCCCTCGTCCACAAAGATCTGCTGGGGCTTGCGGTCCCGTATCCGAGACCGGCGGCAGATGAAGTAGTTGGGCAGGAGGGCCTCGGAGAAATCCTTGAACTCTTTTCCCTGGACAAATTCCGGAGTGGTGCAGGTGGGCTGCCGCTTGTTAAAATTCAGCCGCCAGCGCCGCCGGAAAATCCAAAGGAGCCGGCAGTCGCAAGCCAAGGGGTTGTTATCGATGATGAGCGTTTCCAGGTTCCCCACCGAGTGGAAGGCCGACTCTTCCAAGGTGTTTAGGACGTTCCCCGAAACGTTCAAGATGCGCAGATAGTTGAGGCCCCGGAAAGCGTACGGTTCCACCACGGCCAGCTGGCCACCCACCAGCTGTATCTCCTGAAGCCTGAGTAGGTCGTGAAGCATGGAGCCTTCGATCGTGGTGATGGGGTTGTAGGACAGGTTCAGGAACCTGAGATAGACCAGATGCCTCAACGAGACGTAAGGGATAGACGTCAGGTTGCAGTGGGTGATGGACAAGGACGTCAGGTTGAGCCCGTACAGGCAGTTGGACGTCATGGTGTCTAGGTACGGCCAGTGCGAGATCTCGAGGACCTTCAGTCTGTACAGCCGCTTAAACGAGTAATCCCTGATGGCGTTGATGTTCAGGTGGCGCAGCTGCAGCACGATCAGGCTGTGCAAGTGAGAGAGCGCCTCTGTGGGGATGGAGGTCAAGTTGCATTTCTCCAGGGTCAGGTGCTCCAAGCTGTTGAGGCCGCTGAAGGCCCGGTGGGAGATGTAGACCAGGTCGTTGTCCCCGACCTCCAAGGACTTCAGGTTGTACAAGTCCTGGAACATGTAATCCAGGAGGATCACAATCTTGTTCTCGCTAATGTCCAACTTGGTGAGATTGCTGAGTCCGGTGAACACCCCGATGGGGATCAGTTTGAGCCGATTGCTCCTGAGACCCAGAGTCCTGAGGTTGAAGAGGTTATTGAACGCCCCCGGCTCGATGGCGCTGATAATGTTCTCGTTTAGCTCCAGCTCCTCCAAGTGAGGGAAATTGGCAAACTCGTCCGGGTTGAGAGTCTTAATGCGGTTCTTCCCCAGGTCCAAGAGTTTCGTCTCTGTGGGGATGCCCTCGGGGACCATCAAGAACCGCTTCCGGTGGCACAGCACGGAGCGTTCCTGAGCGGAGCAGTCGCAGCGGGGCGGGCAGCCCGTGGCAGAGCCGGAGAGGATGGACCCCAACATCAAGATGAGAATCGGCTGCCAGCAGGCCAGGATTGGGCTATACATACTCAACTCGCCCGCCACCATCCTATCTTTCACCTGCAGGGGGCGACAGAGAATCAAGAGAGAGAGAGCGGAAAGTGTTAGAAACCGAAGACCTGGAATCCACACCGCTATCACAAAAACAGCATTAGGCATATCAAGCGAATGAGGTTGGTGGATACATTCAGACACCTCTCTTTTCTTGGAGGGGGAAAGGGCCGTCAAGTCACAGCTGACTTAGGGCGACCCCATGGGGTTTTCAAGGCAAGAGATACTCAGACGTCCCTCCATGTCACGACCCTGGTATTCCTTGGTGGTCTCCAATGTTCCCTCTAAGCTGTGGAGTCTTGTGAGCAAAAACTTTACTTCTTGAGCTACTGGCATTAAAGTTGTGAGTGAGTAATTTGGCTACTGCATAAATTAGTTTGCTCTGTAGCCATCCTTCCTGAGCTAAGACAAAAATGTGTGAGCTGGAGGCTAAAGAACTGTGAGCTAGCTCACACTAACTCAGCTTAGAGGGAACACTGGTGGTCTCCCATCCAAATACTAGCCAGGGCTGACCCTAGAATCATAGAGTTGGAAGGGACCTCCAGGGTCATCTAGTCCAACCCCCTGCACAATACAGGGAATTCATAAATACCGCCCCACCCCACCCCCAAGTGACCCCTGTTCCATGTCCAGAAGATGACAAAAAAACCCACCAGGATACCAAGCCAAACTGGCCTGGAGAAAAATGGCCTCCTGACCCCAAAGTGGTGATCAGCATTTCCCTGCTTAATTACTGAGATCGGACGAGATCGGGCCCATCCAGGTCAGGGGGAGAGAGACGTTCAGAGGTAGCGTTGCCATTGCCTCCCTCTGCGTCATGACCCTTGACTTCCTTGGAGGCCTCCCATCCAAATACTAACCAGGGCCGACCCTGCTTAGCTTCCGAGAGCTGATGAGATCCGGCTAGTCGGAGTCTGGGCTCTCTTTTCTTCGACATTTAAAATTTGGATTAGCATCTGAACACACGGAAAGCGGCCTTATACTGAATCGGACCATCGGGCCGCCGAGGGCCACCTTGTCTGCTCCCAGGGGTCCACAGCCTTTTCGAACCTGCAGGCACATTTTGAATTTTGACAGAGGGCAGAGGGCGCAACGGCAAAAATAATAATAAATGGCTGCCACACAGGGTCGTAACCAGGATTTTTGGCTTCAGGGGGCATTTAAATAAGTCAAGGGGGGTCGCTGTGTCAGGAGCAACAAGAGAGTAAATTCTTTTCTAAAATGCGTGCGAGAGAGAGGGCTGGAGTTGGGAGCTGGAGTCGGGGGCAGATGTGCCTTGTGGTGTGCCTCGCCCTCGGCCAGCCAGAGGTGCACTGCCAGTAGGCAGGGGAGGGTGATAGCTCGGTGTAGCTGTGGTATGTGAGAAAAATAAAATAAACCAGCTGGACAGGAAGTCGGGGGGCTTGGGTGATAAGTCGGGGGGCCTGGCCCCGAGATGCCCCATGGGAGGCAGAATCAACCCCAAAATGGCAGGGAACAGGCCCGTAGCCAGGACTTTGAAAGTCAGTTTGAGTAAGACAGGAAATCAATACTCCTTTAACATGATACAGGTACCCCCTCTCTCTAAATGGCCCACATAGTGCTTTTTGGGATTAAGAGAAGAACTTTCCCAGATATTTGCATGTAGGGAGGAGATTTCTTTCCCGGCCTTGACATTCATCACCAACCACAACTGGGAATACCAAACAGTAGCAAAATAATAAAAGGAGCTACGTCCTTTGGGCAGTGAAATACAATTCTTTACGCATCCTAACAGTTCTCCTACCCTCAGACCGACCCTCCCTTTTCCAAATCCACCATACAAGTTCTGAACCTCCCAAGAGGGGCCAAGACCAAAAACAAAAATGATCAAAGTCACCCTCCTGTCAGAATCAGACCCTCGAGTTGGGGTCAGACTGGATACGCACTGGTGTTCTGATGTACATAGTATGCTTGCTTGCATACTATCCCATGAGCTTATCTTTGTATTCCCAACACGAGCTTCTTGTTCTCAGCTTTATTGTAACACCTGCTAGCAATGAATCAACTCATACACAAGGTCCTCCTCTGACATTCTCAGGCCGAGGGGGCAGTTGATACATGCTTGGTTGTCTATTGTAGATAGTGCGCTTGGTACTCCTTTATGGGAAACCTCCTCCACAGAAGCCAGGAGATTGTTCGCTTCTCATGATGTTTCTTGGCCTTGCAGGAAGTCTGTCAGATCAACACTCTCACAGTGTTCATTGTATTATGTTAACCTGTCTATAACACATGTACCTATGACGTATGAATGTGGGCTGCACCAAAGTTCTCGAAAGAGCTAAACTTGTACTACCTGCCAGTTCTGTCAAAACCTTTTGATCCACCTGCAACTTTCCTGATTGCTAATAAAACCCATAAACGGACTTACTGCATCTGAGAGTTACTGTAGAGTCTTACACCACCATTCCCACGGACTTCCATCCTACCCCACCCCATTGCCCTACACAAGTCACAATCTGCCCTCTCCCCGCCTATGGTCAAACCCCACTTTGTGTTGTGCTGCATTTATTGTCGTGAGCCGCCCTGAGCCTGCTTGAGGGAAGGGTGGGGTATAAATCAAAATAATAAATAAAAATAAGGGTGGTAGCGGGTGCTAACCATTTTGGGGACCACTGGTCTACCCGGGCTGGCAGTGTTTCTCCAGAGTCTCAGGCAGAGATCTTTCACCCACTGCCGGTTTTTTTGTTTGTTGTTTTTAACTGGAGATGCCGGGGATTGAATTTGGGACTTTCTGCATATCAAGCAGATGCTCTGCCACTGAACCAGGGTCTCAGGGTGAGGTCTTTCCTATCACCTGCTGACTGGTCCTTTTAACTGGAGGTGCTGAGGATTGAACTTCCTTCTGCATGCCAAGCAGAGGCTCTTCCACTGAGCCAGGGTCCCAGGTCAAGGTCTTTCCCATCACCTACTGACTGGTCCTTTTAACGGGAGATGCTGGGGATTGAACCGGGGACCTCCTGCCTGCCAAGCAGAGGCTCTGCCACTGAGCCACATCCCTCCCCCGTTTGGGAAACAGAGTGGGAGAGGAGGAGATGGAGAACTGCAATTTTTTTAAAAATCCCCAAATAATAAACTCTAGAATATCAGGGTGAAGTTGAGGTGAAAAGGGTTCTCCCTGAAGTGTTACTTTTCAATGTGTTACTTTTCAAAGTGTTTCTTTTTAACTCCCCCCCCACCCCGGTCTCAATTAATTCAGCTTTTACATAGTTTCAGAGCATAGCCACGTTGGTCTGCAGTAGAACACCTGGAGATTGGCAACCCTAGGCATGAGAGTTCTAGGTAGCATGTTGCTCCCTCGCAGGGGTCATTTTGTAGAAAAAGAGGTGCAGGAGCTCATTAGCATAACTCATTAGCACAACTTATTTGCATATGCCACACCCCCTGACATCACCGGAAGTGTGTCAGAAGGCAACACCC
>NW_015169955.1:0-2261 GCF_001447785.1 Gekko japonicus | reverse complement strand
GCTCCTGCAGGAAATGACCCCTGGCTTCATGAAAGGTATGCCAGAAGGGTACGACCCCCTGCTCTGGGTTGGGAAATTCGGGGAGATTTTGGGAGTGGAGCCTGGGGGTTGGCAGAGTTTGGGGGCAATGCTCCCTCTTAAGCTCTGGAGTCTTGTGAGCAAAAAATTCTACTTTGTGGGCGACTGGCCTTAAAGGTGTGAGCGAGCGATTTGGCTACTGCATAAATTGGTTTCCTCTGGAGCCCTCCTTCCTGAGCTGAGACAAATATGTGTGAGCCGGAGGCTAAAAAACTGTGAACTATCTCACACCAACTCAGCTTAGAGGGAACACGGGAGGAAGGGGCCTCAGCAGGGTACGGTGCCACAGAGTCCACCCTCCAAAGCAGCCATTTTCTCCAGGGGGGCTGATCTCTATTGCCTGGAAATCAATTGCAATATTGGGGAATCTCCAGGCCCCACCTGTAGGTTGGCATTGGCAACCCTTTGGAGGAGCGATCCGCTACAGAACGTTTTCGAATCCCGAACTGCGGTATCTGTCATACTTATATAATATGGAATGTTTTTCAGCAAAAGGCCCTCGGGTTACTGCATTTGTCAAACTGCTAACTTCTCAGGATCTTTTTTTTTAAAAAAAAAAAAGGCAGAAAAAGATCTACATCCTCCTTTCAGCTCTAAAAACTGCTCAGGTCCCAGGAGATGAAGCCTGGATCTGTTAAAATACTGTTTCGGCACAGCGCTCCTCCCCGAGTGGAGCCAGACGAGAAATTCTGCTCACGCCACCTCGACCGGAAAAGTCCTTTTGGAGCATAAATTAATTTTTTTTAAAAATATATAAATGTACCCACAGCTCTTCAGACCTTGGGCTGTGGGGGCTCGTGCCCACCTTGTTCTGCAGTCTTTCTGTTTCAAAATCCTGCCACTAAATTTTGCCCCCACCAGTGTTCCCTCTAAGCTGAGTTAGTGTGAGCTAGCTCACAGTTCTTTAGCCTCCGGCTCACACGTTTTTGTCGTAGCTCAGGAAGGAGGGCTCCGGAGCAAATTCATTTATGCAGTAGCCAAATTGCTCGCTCACAACTTTCATGTCAGTAGCTCACAAAGTAGAATTTTTGCTCACAAGACCAGTGTTCCCTCTAAGCTGAGTTACTGTGAGCTAGCTCACAGTTCTTTAGCCTCCGGCTCACACATTTTTGTCTTAGCTCAGGAAGGACGGCTCCGGAGCAAACTCATTTATGCGGTAGCCAAATTGCTCGCTCACAACTTTAATGACAGTCGCTCACAAAGGAGAATTTTTGCTCACAATCTGCGACATGTTACTCAGGCAGATATGTATGTGCCCGGGGCTGTTTCAACCTTATTGCAAAGTAAATCGTTGCATCTCCTGGGAAAAAGAATGAGGGGCAAGGAAAAAGTTGAAAACTGGAGTTTTAGGTAGCGATGACAGGCTCCAGGTGAGACCTGTGGATCTTCCCGAATTACAGCTAATCTCCAAAATAGTAATATGAATTCAGATGTAAATTTGACTCACTCAGACTTAGGCCGAGTTCAGACAGGCAGTTTGCCCCGATATAGGCACGTTTCAGAAACGTTCCACAACCGGATTAAAGGGGCCGTTCACACAGGCACATCTGTCAGGCATTCCCCACCTGTACTCAACTCGTCTTGTAACGCTTCGCTCCCGAGTTTAAAAGATACCAGGTGAGAGTGGTATCAAACCCTGGAAAGCGCGATTATCCCGCATCCATCCCGCACCAACAACGTGTGAACGCCAAAAGCCGAGTTTTTCTTATGCGCTCATGCGCCTAAGTGCATATCTCTAGATTGCCAAAAAGAAAGCCGCGCCTTACAGCCGTGTTACCGGGCCAATAGTGTGAATCCTTGCGCCTCCTCCACCCTTGCGCCTCCTCCCGGTATGCTCCCACATCAGTCGCTGCAGTGTGAACGGGAAAACCCTGAACAGTTTGTTCCGGCTCTTTTTTGGCACGACTCCCTCCTGCTTCAAACGGCCAGTCGGAACTCGGCCTTAGATTGAATAGAGACTTGGGTGGTTCTCTCATAGCAGGTACTCCTTTGCATATTAAGTGACACACCCCTAATGTAGCCAATCCTCCAAGAGTTTACAGTAGCTCCTGTAAGAAGAGCTCTGTAAGCTCTTGGAGGATTGGCTACATTAGGGGTGTGTGGCCTAATATGCAAAGGAGTTCCTGCTACAAAAAGAGCCCGATTCCAGAGGTGACTGCCTTTCAGGCATTCCATTCAGATTC
>NW_015169954.1:43836-45033 GCF_001447785.1 Gekko japonicus | reverse complement strand
GGGTTACCAGAGAAGGAGTCAAGGCTGTTATTAAAATGAATGTCTTTTACTTAAGGAATAAATCTCATACAAACAATACTGATGCACTCACACATTCAATCAAATTCCTCAGAATTACAGAGTTAAGCACAGTTGCATTAGCAGGTGGGGGTGATGATGGGCAATACTTATCTGTCTCGCAGCTTTGGTTGTTCCAATGAAGAATGGATGGGGAGAAATGTAAAATAAAGGGAATTCACACACGACCAGAACCAGCCAGAATGTGTGGGTCTCTTGACTGCAGATCAAGAGATCAAAGTAGAGGCAAGGGTTTGGGATAGCAAGTGGGACTTAAGAGGAATAAAAAGCAGACGGGTTGTTGCAGGGGATGCTAGCTAGGAAGGGCCAGGTGAATGGTCCTTTCCTTTTATACGGGGTCCATTAGATGGGTGGTAACTGTTCCAACCTGTGGACCCACCTACCTGTTAGTCCGTCCCAAAAACAATCTTATTGGTTGCCTATAGGAGTGGGAGGTTACCTATAAGGAGTGGCCAATATTGTAATCTAAAACCTTACTCAAAGAAGGGCATCTGGGCAGGTGTGAAAACCACGGCGTTGGGATGCTCCATTGTAGTGTAGATGAAGCTGGCCATTCTCTTTGTGAACCAAATGTCCATTTGGCAGGAAATACCAATGCAAGAACAAAGCAGTGATGTGTCATATGTAACCACAAATAATTCAGCAATGGGGACTGTCTCTGCTCAAAGCTGTTGTTTCTTACTGCTCACAATTATGGAGGTGTGTGCTTCTTCACCAGGCTGGTAACTGTGTAGCTGAAACTTTATTTACGTGTAAGGCTTGTGCAGGCACCTTCTATGTGTTGCATCACAACAGGTGACTTAAAGTGTACAGTTCTTTGAGCCTATGTGTGTGTGCGCACAGTCCATTGTGTGTGTAGCAATAAATATAGTCCATAAAGCAAAAGATCAAGTTCATTCTCTAACAGGGGAATGAGCAGGAACGGTGTTCCGGGAGTAGCGACATTTCCCCTCCTCCCTTTGTGAGACTGCAGAGGGAAGGGGCAGAACTGAGCTGATGAAAATCTTCACCTCAACCCTCAGATGCCACCGGTTGCCAACTCAGAACTGGGGAAATCCCTGAAGATTTGGGGGTGGGGACAGGGAGGTTTAAGAAGGGGCTAGACCTCAGCACAGAATA
>NW_015169954.1:37248-43491 GCF_001447785.1 Gekko japonicus | reverse complement strand
ATGAGGGGCCCGGCAGTGGACCTGCAAGGCCAGCGGGAGTGCAAGGAAGCCCCGCGAAGGCCCTCCCTGGCCCCAGGCAGGCAGGGGTGGGGAGAGGCAGGGAGGAAGCAACTTACCCTCCCTCTTCTCCTGCCTCCTCGTCGCTGAATGAGGGCCGGAAGCGGGGCGGACGGAAGCAGGGGGTGGGGCTTCGTCATGTGCGCCGCCCCCATACTTCCCCGGGGGGAACTGCGATCCCCCATGATCCCCCCGAAATGACCTCTGATGTCCACCCTCCAAAGCTGCTCTTTCCTCCAGGGGAATGGATCCTCCATCACCATTAACCCATCCTGACTATTTTCTTCGTGCTTTTGAAGCAGTTTTTCTTCAGGTAGGCTGGCCAGCTCTGAGTTGGGAAATACCTTGAGATGGGTGGAGCCCGAGCAGTGGGCGTTGCCTTCTGACACACTTCTGGTGATGTCAGGGGGTGTGGCATATGCAAATGAGTCATTTGAATGAGTTATGCTAATGAGCTCCCACATCTCTTTTTCTACGACACGGATTCAAATCTAGCCATTCTGTTGAAGACCAACATGGCTGCCCTCTGAATCTCTCTGCTCAGAGTGATACTAATGTATCGTCTTGCACACACCAGTAGTCCCATCCAAAGCAGAGCTGCATCCTTTTAAGCCCATTCCAGGACTCTAGGAAGGGGGTAAATCTGTTTAGGATTGCACCCCAAGACACTGAAGGAGAAGGACACAGGCTGGCTAGCAGTGCTCCCTCTAAGCTGTGGAGTCTTGTGAGCAAAGATTCCATTTTGTGAGCTCCTGGCATTAAAGCTGTGACCGAGCGATTTGGCTACCGCCAGTGTTCCACCACATAACTTAGTTTGCACTGGAGCCCTCCTTCCAGAGCTAAGGCAAAACTATGTGAGCCGGAGGCTAAAAAACTGTGAGCTCGCTCACACTAACTCAGCTTAGAGGGAACACTGGCGGGGCTAACTCCCCCCTTTCCTGCTGTGAGGGTGGGAGGTGCTGCAAGCATTCTTCTCGTTGTATCTGCCACAGACTAACAAGGCTACTTTTCTTACATTATCCCGGATCAATATATGATGCAAAGCACCTATTTCACAAAAACGTTCGTGCCCAACCCACTCCAATGGTCTAGATACTTCACATTTGTTCCGCTTTCAAATGTTTTCAGGAAAGGAACAAATGTTTTCAAGGAGAGCAGGTAAGAATATAACTCAAAGAATTGTTCGTTTATGTCATTTGGTGATTTTGAAACCTTATTCCGCTCAAATTATGCTTTCTGTACCATGTTAACGTCTCTGTAGGAGTAAACCATTGTTCCAAGTGCATTGTGTAAAAAAGGTGATATTTTTTTTCCTTGGAGGTATCTTGTAAAGGGAACCACATCTTAGCTTTCTCATTCTGAAGGACACTCGCTAACCACAAATGCCAACAGAGAATAGGAACACAGCAATTCTCTCTAATGAAATCCTTATTCCCATGTTTAATTGAATCTCCATTTCATGTGTGTGTTTTTGGACAATACATATAAATTGTAAGGTGTTTTTTTTAACACACACAGAAATATGGTTTGAGGTCTATGACATTCAAATCCTTAATACTGAAAAATACTAGTGGGGGAAGGAGACTGAAGGTCTGTGTAGGCAGGGAGAATTTTGAATGCAAAGCTATGAACAACCAGCTAACTGTTGTTGTTTAGTTGGAAACATTGGTATTCACTGTTTGGAATCACTGCAGGTATAGCTGAGAAAGATCCAGGTGGGGCAGCCATGTTAATCTGAAGCAGCAGAACAAAGTTTGAGTCCTGCGGCACCTTTAAGACCAACAAAGGCCCTGGTCACATGGGCCAGATAACGCAGGGGGGAGGCGTGGCTTTTTACACTGGTGCAATTTAACGCACCAGAACGCGATCAGACGCTGCCGCAGTAAAGTAGGGTTTTGTCAGCGGGTGTTTTTGGCACGCTTGAGTGATCACACTTAGGTATTCCATCGATGGCCCATAGCAAACCATTTGCTAGTAGGCTTTCCCAGGTATTTTTTAACTCCGGATCTTTGGGCGGATGCTATGGGCTGGCGATGGGTGTGCTACGCTTGCCAGATGTGTCCTTGCCAGATGTGCTTGCCAGATGTGACCCGTATACTCCACCCGGCATTCGTGCCTCTCCTGCTGCAAATTCCGCGTATGACCAGGGCCAAAGTTTTATTCTGGGTATAAGCTTCCGTATGCACACACACTTCTTCAGATACATTCAAACAGAAGTCAACAACAATTACATAAAGGTAGAGCGTGGAGAGGGGGTTAACAGAAAGGGTTAATTAGAGTCAAGATGCGTAAGTAACTTAGCAGTAAATATAGCTAAGACTGGATGCTGTGAATAGCTGCAAATTAGCATACAGCATACTAAAGTGTTTGCAAACAGATGTGAGAGCTGGATGACGTTAGCATTTAAAGTTTAAACTCCTGCTTTCTGCTCCCCGTGTTTTTGCGGGGAGGCAGAAAGCAGGGTTCAAATGGCTCAGAGTCGTTTAAACCAAACAGCTGAGTGCTCAGCTGTTTAGAAACCCCTGCTTTCTTCTCCCTGTAAAATGTCATGGGGAACAGAAAGCAGGGTTTCAACTTTAAATGGCTCACAAACCAATATGAACTGGTTCAGTTAGTGAAGTGGCATATCAGTTTGTGGTTCATCCATGAACCACAAACTGAACCAAACTGCAAAAATGTGGTCATAACCTAGTCATACCTATGAGCTGTTGGCGCTTCCAGGTTTGCACCAGAAGTGACGTTGCGGCATTGCTGTGATGCCTAGTCCCCCCTCCCCATTTTCCCTTGCCACTCTAATGAGCAGTAGCAAGCACCTGGGCTCCAGAGTGGGAGGTCAGCTGGAGACCTCACCACCCTATCCAGAAAGAAGGTACCATCACATAGAAGGCCCTGTGTCTAACCAAAGCCAGCTTGACTTCAGTTCATGAATGACTGTGAAGCAGGGCTGCCCTTGAGGATCACTGGACATTGGAAATCTTGAGGTATGGCTGCATCACTTTCTACTGTGCCCACTGGAACAAAGACTTCATCAATAGTGCCACTTTCTTCAAACTACTCATTATCTTAATTGCTTGTTTAAGTTGTCCATCCGCTTTCGCTGTTTTTATGTCTAATAAAAATATTTAGGGTATTTTAGTGCTTCTGCTGATCATCACCTAATTACTTATATCGATTAGTAATGCTAATAACTTAATTGTTTCGATACTGAGAGGTGGTTTTTTTTAACAGGTAAGAAACAACCTCAGGCTTTTTTCTGCTGACAGGGTGGGTCAAAAATAATTTAATCTCCCTTATATATAAAAGCCGAATGGTGGTGGCCCTTCTCTAGAACATTCCACGCGCTCCGTAATTGGTTGGTGCCCTGCTGTGTCACTCAGAATCTGTCCCTATCCACTGGCTGCATTCCTTGAGTCTCGCCTCCAACATTTTGCTGTTCCTCTCCCCCCATAGCCAGTCAGAACACAGAGGTTATTTGCATATGCAGCCTCATTGGCCTTTGCCTCGGAACACAGAGGTCATTTGCATATGCGACTTGATTGGCTTTTGCCTCTAACATTCTAAACAGTTTTGCTGTTCTGAGGTAAAATGTGTCCAATCTCCAGGTGAGGGCTGGAGATCACTCAGAATTACAACTGCTTTCCAGATGGCAGAGATCAGTTCCCCTGGAGAAAATGGTGGGCTCTGTATCCTTATATGCTGCTGAGGTGGCCTCCGTATGACAGCCAATGTGGCGTAGCAGTCAGGGCTTCAGAGCACGGGAGAGGCTGCAGGTGTGTGTGGGGTGGAAAGCTGAAGAGTGAGGGGGGAATAAAGGTAGGTTGATGATTGGCTGGGAAGGAGATAGGGTTGCCAACTCCAGGTGGGAAATTCCTGGAGATGTGAGGGATGGAGCCTGGAGAGGGTGAGGTTTCAGGAGGCGTGGGACCTCGGACAGGTACAAAGCCATAGACTCCACCCTCCAAACCAACTATTCCCTTCTGGGGAACCATCGTTGCCAATCTCCAGGTGAGGGCTGGAGATCACTCAAAATTACAACTGTTCTTTAGGTAGCAGAGATCAGTTCCTCTGGAGAAAATGGTGGACTCAGTGTCATTATACCCTGCTGAGGTTGCCACAGCAAATTGACACTGAGTGTCCAAGGCCGGGGCACTCGCCCAGAGCCTCTTTCTAGAGGTCGTTGTATTTTTTTCCACAACAGGCCTTTTTCCTAGTCAGTTTATATTACCTGAAGATTTTGCATCTTCATAGGGAGAAAAAGAAAGGGAGCCAGTCTGACCTGCCTCTGAATGTCTCTGTGACGATTTAGTGTTTCACAGAGAAATCCTAAACAGATATCCTCAGGAGTCTCACACTGTTCAGTGAGGCTTATTCCCCAGAGAGTAATTTTGGATTACAGCTTCAGTGTAGATGGATCACTTTTATGTTGAAAAAAAGGCCAGTATAATGAGACATAAGTTCAGAAAGGGAAAACTGCCTGCTGGCTGTTTGTATGACAGGGCATTTCCATGGGTACAATAAGGGCTATTTTTTTGGGGGGGGATGCCAAAACTCTCAAGCGGGAAATGAAGTTTTCAATTTGTATACTGAAAACTTGTGAACTTTTAAATGTTTCTGGAAGAACTCCATTCTGGCACATTCCCCCTGGAAAAAAAAGCAAAAAAACCCCAAAACCCCTGGGTACAATTCATGTTTCTAAACATCATTCATCGGCAATATTACAATGCTAGGAACTCAAGAACCTCTCTGAGGCTCACCTGGGGCTGGATCAAGACTAATGTTCCACTAATGGAAAAGGTGTGGGATAATCTCCACCAGTTCTCTCCATACTCTCCCAGCTTGCCTCTCATACTGTTCCTGAGTGTCTCCTGTCTAACAGAAGCAGAATTATTGAATGAGTAACAGAATTTTAGGCTAGGGATGGGTCCATGATGGGTCCATGATCACGGACTTCCATGAACTTTTAAGGCAGTTCATGGAGTTTGTGCTGGGTCTTGGCCACAGACGAAAGCAGGGATCCCTGAGTCCCTTTAAATCCCTGCTTTCTGCTCCAGTAGAAAGCCTCAAAAACAGCTGCGTAGCTGGGAGTGCTCCCCACTGCTCAGCTGTTTTGGGCTTTCTTGTGCAGTGCCTTTAAACTTGCTGAAGTAGCCTCCTTCCCTGCTGGCACCACCTTCCCTGCCCTGGGCTACTGGGGTGAGCCCTGCTGTGGCCCATGGACATGGTCCTGTTGCTGTTGCATGGCTTGCTGAAGCCACCTCCACCACGGACTGCCTCAGCTGGCCACCCCTTGTCTCCACCATCAGCCTCCTCCTCCACCAGCCTCCTGGGTAAGTTCCCAGTGGGAGGTTTGGGGACATCCTCGGTTGATGTGAGGAGGATGGATGAGCACTTGGGGTCTCCCAGATCACAGGGCAACAGATGGGGGTTCCCCTGTTGAAACGGCACCCAACCTCAGACCGGACAGGCTGCTCCCTGTTTTCTGGCTTTCTTGTGCAGTCCCTTTAAAGTTTAAAGGGACTGCGCAAGAAGGACCCAAACAGCTGAGCTGTTCTTGCTGCTTTCTGAAAACCCCATTTAAGGGGACTGCAGTCCCTTTAAACAAGGTTTGCTGAGCCCACAAACCACAAACTGAACTGGTTTGTGAGAGCAAGCTGATATAGTGTGATTCATGGTTCAGTTTGTAGTTTGGCTATGAACCATGTGAACATAAGAACATAAGAGACGCCAATGTTGGATCAGGCCAAAGGCCCATCCAGTCCAACACTCTGTGTCACACAGTGGCCAGAAATACCAGTGCCATCAGGAGGTCCAGCAGTGGGGCCAGGACATTAGAAGCCCTCCCACTGTTGACCCCCCCCAAGCACCAAGAAGACAGAGCATCACTTGCCCCAGAGCCCCTAGCTATACCTTGTGGCTAATAGCCACTGATGGACCTCTGCTCCATATGCTTATCTAATTCCCTTTTGAAGCCATCCATGCTTGTAGCACCCACCACTTCCTGTGGCAGTGAATTCCAAGTGTTAATCACTCTTTGGGTGAAGAAGGACGTCCTTCTTCCTTTTATCCGTTCTAACCCGACCGCTCTGCAGTTTCATGGAGTGCCCACGAGTTCTTGTATTGTGAGAAAGGGAGAAAAGTACCTCTTTCTTTACCTGCTCTTTCCCATGCATAATCTTATAAACCTCG
>NW_015169954.1:33411-33534 GCF_001447785.1 Gekko japonicus | reverse complement strand
GTTGCCACAGCAAATTGACACTGAGTGTCCAAGGCCAGGGCACTCGCCCAGAGCCTCTTTCTAGAGGTTGTTGTATTTTTTTTTTCCACAACAGGCCTTTTTCCTAGTCAGTTTATATTACCT
>NW_015169954.1:33081-33214 GCF_001447785.1 Gekko japonicus | reverse complement strand
TCAGTGTAGATGGATCACTTTTATGTTGAAAAAAAGGCCAGTATAATGAGACATAAGTTCAGAAAGGGAAAACTGCCTCCTGGCTGTTTGTATGACAGGGCATTTCCATGGGTACAATCAGGGCTTTTGGGGG
>NW_015169954.1:27675-33030 GCF_001447785.1 Gekko japonicus | reverse complement strand
AACTTTTAAATGTTTCTGGAAGAACTCCATTCTGGCACATTCCCCCTGGGGAAAAAAAGCAAAAAAACCCCAAAACCCCTGGGTACAATTCATGTTTCTAAACATCATTCATCGGCAATATTACAATGCTAGGAACTCAAGAACCTCTCTGAGGCTCACCTGGGGCTGGAGCAAGACTAAATGTTCCACTAATGGAAAAGGTGTGGGATAATCTCCACCAGTTCTCTCCATACTCTCCCAGATTGCCTCTCATACTGTTCCTGAGTGTCTCCTGTCTAACAGAAGCAGAATTATTGAATGAGTAACAGAATTTTAGGCTAGGGATGGGTCCATGATGGGTTCTGGGTCCATGATCACGGACTTCCATGAACTTTTAAGGCAGTTCATGGAGTTTGTGCTGGGTCTTGGCCACAGACGAAAGCAGGGATCCCTGAGTCCCTTTAAATCCCTGCTTTCTGCTCCAGTAGAAAGCCTCAAAAACAGCTGCGTGGCTGGGAGCGCTCCCCACTGCTCAGCTGTTTTGGGCTTTCTTGTGCAGTGCCTTTAAACTTGCTGAAGTAGCCTCCTTCCCTGCTGGCACTACCTTCCCTGCCCTGGGCTACTGGGGTGAGCCCTGCTGTGGCCCATGGACATGGTCCTGTTGCTGTTGCATGGCTTGCTGAAGCCACCTCCACCACGGACTGCCTCAGCTGGCCACCCCTTGTCTCCACCATCAGCCTCCTCCTCCACCAGCCTCCTGGGTAAGTTCCCAGTGGGAGGTTTGGGGACATCCTCGGTTGATGTGAGGAGGATGGATGAGCACTTGGGCTCTCCCAGATCACGGGGCAACAGATGGGGGTTCCCCTGTTGAAACGGCACCCAACCTCAGACCGGACAGGCTGCTCCCTGTTTTCTGGCTTTCTTGTGCAGTCCCTTTAAAGTTTAAAGGGACTGCGCAAGAAGGACCCAAACAGCTGAGCTGTTCTTGCTGCTTTCTGAAAACCCCATTTAAGGGGACTGCAGTCCCTTTAAACAAGGTTTGCTGAGCCCACAAACCACAAACTGAACTGGTTTGTGAGAGCAAGCTGATATAGTGTGATTCATGGTTCAGTTTGTAGTTTGGCTATGAACCATGAACTGAACGGCATTTTTGTGGTTTCGTGCCCATCCCTATTTTGATGGAGTAGCACAAGTGAGGAGGCAAAGAAGTTCTTTTGGCAGAGCCCAAGCCCAGTTCAACATATTTTTAATTGAATGCTGTTGTTGTGATGGAATATATTTACAGATCTCTGTTTTCACTCCAGTCTTGGCCTATCTATACTGGCTCCCATTTTGTGTCTGGGCACAATTCAAGTTGCTTCAAACCTCTATATGGTTTGGGACAAACATACCTGAAAGACCACCTAATTCCTTATGAACCTGCTTGACCATTATGATCATCTTCAATGGCCCTTCTTTGAGTCCCCCAGCCTTCTGAAAGTAGGTGGGTAGCAATCCAGGAGAGGGCCTTCTTGGGCATGGCACCAAAGCTCTGGAACTCTCTCCCAGAGAGATTCATCTGTCCCCCTTTCTTGCTATCTTTCTTCCACCAGCAGATGATGCCTGTTTCGTTTCATTTGGCATTCCCTCAGTGATCACTCCTTCTTAACTAGTTTTTTTAAAATGTTTTCTATGTATTTTAACTCTGTTTTGAACTCTTTTAAAAATTTAGTGATGCATGTTGGGAAGGGGGTTGACTTTAATGGTTTTGTAATGCAATTTTATTCTGTATGCTGAGAGCCAGTTTGGTGTAGTGGCTTAAAGTGGTGGACCCTTATCTGGAGAACCGGGTTAGATTCCCCCACACCTCCACATGCAGCCGGATGGGTGACCTTGGGTCAGTCAAAGTTATCAGAGAACTGATCTCTCAAGTGCAGTTCTCTCAGAGCTCTCAGCCCCAGCTACCTTACAGGGTGTCTGCTGTGGGGAGAGGAAGAGAAGGAGATTGCAAGCCACTCTGGCAGAGCACTAACTGAAACTTTATCCCATTTCCTCTGTACTCTTCTATAAGTGCCAGTTTCATACTACCTTTATTGAGCACGTTTATCTCCCGCTTTGGGAGATCTCTCACTCTCTCTCTCTGGTCCAATCGGCATTGGTCTTTCCAGCCACTGTGCTGCCGATCACACATCATTTCACAAATTTCTGTCTGCATCCCATCTTGCATCCGTGGTCCTATTGTTTCCTCTCAGCATCAGCTGTCTGCATCATTTTATTGCCCTCTAGTGGAGACTCTGAGGTCACTATGGTGCACCACCATATTATCTGGATTTGGTTTAAAGCTGATCCAATTGCTCCTCCCCACCCATGAGCCGCTGTGAGCAGTAGCAGGCAACTGGGGCTGAATTCTCCCCTTCCCCCGAGTTGTCTGTACTTAAAAGCAGCCAGAGAATATTTTTCTGCGATCATTTGTTTTGGGGGGTTTTTGCTGGTGGGTTTGAAGCACGCCCAACCCTGAACCATTATTTCCTGGGGCAGTCCCCAGAACGCCCTGCCTGGTACCCATAGGCTGTTTTATGTTTTTTACCCAGCTCTTTCACTTTCAAGCCCCCCTCCACCTTCCCCTCTGCCAGGTCACCCCTTTACTTTCTGTGTGTGTGTGGGGGGGTTGTGGGTGCCATTTCCTCCCTGCAGCACAGCGCCCTGCCAGTGCCCCAGGAGGCCTGTCCCCTCTCTTGTGCGCTCTCCCTCCCGCACCCCCATGGTTGCCATGATGACGTCTGATACAGATGGCTAGCTTTTATCCTGAGCCAAAATGGGAGGCAAGACTGAACCATATACAATGGTGCCACAGCAGACTGAAACTGCATTACACAGCAGATGCAGATTCAGCCTCTCTCTTGCAGTGAAGTCACAGCTGACTTTTGGCGACCCCATAGGGTTTTCAAGGCAAGAGAGGTTCAGAGGAGGTTTGTCACTGCCCGCCCTTACATTGCAGCCCTCATGTTTCTTGGTGGACTCCTATCCAAATAATGACCAGGACTGAACCTAACTGATGAGATTGGTCTATCCTGGGCTATCCAGGTCAGGACTGTCTTTTCTTAAGGTAAAGGTTCCCTTGCTCAAAAGCCAGTTGAGTCCGACTCTAGGATTGCGGTGCTCATCTCCGTTTCAAAGCCGAAGAGCCAGCGCTGTCCGAAGATGTTTCCATGGTCATGTGGCCGGCATGACTAAACACCAAGGCGCACGGAACGCTGTTACCTTCCCACCGAAATGGTACCTATTTATCTACTTGCAATTTCTTGCTTTCGAACTGCTAGGTTGGCAGGAACTGGAACTAGAGATGGGAGCTCACTCCGTCTTGCGGCACACCTGGGTCTCGAATTGCTGAACTACGGACCTTCCACAGCCTGCAGTTCAGCATCTTAACCACTTGAGCCACCGTAGCTCCTAATTTACTGCTTACTATAACATAATTCCAGTTTACTTTCTTCTTCAGGGCTGTGACTTGATGGCAAAACTGATCCTATCCATCTCCGTTTCAAAGCCGAAGAGCCAGCGCTGTCCGAAGACGTTTCTGTGGTCATGTGGCCGGCATGACTAAACATCAAGGCGCACGGAATGCTGTTACCTTCCCACCAAAGTGGTACCTATTTATCGACTTGCAATTTCTTGCTTTCGAACTGCTAGGTTGGCAGGAGCTGGAACTAGAGACGGGAGCTCACTCCATCATGCGGCACCCGGGTCTCGAACTGCTGAACTACTGACCTTCCGCAGCCTGCAGTTCAGCGTCTTAACCACTTGAGCCACCGCAGCTTCTTACTTCATAGCAATCTCTGCAACACATCACTACCAGTATTTCTGTTTCATGTGGGCTTAATCTCATTGACGAAATGTACCTAGTAACTTTAATAACACACCATTCTGTGGGCTCAAACAGACATCAATGAAGTCATCGTCTGTGCGGAAGGACCCCAGGAATGGATTACTGAGGAGTATTTCAGGCCACCAAAGGGGAGGCACATGAGAAAGTCTGTGGGCGAAAAATCTTTCCACCCACGGGGGGAAAAGAACTCCAGTGGATCTAATTCATAATGTCTTACAATCACTTCACTGTAAAAATATGAAATTCTACACAGGGTGGTTATTATTAATGATACAGAACTCCCACTCTACAAGAATGGAATGTTAATTCCTATTGGTTTTAAGAGCCCCCTGGTATTTTGCTCCTACATACTTTGTTTCAATACAAAATCTCATTCAGGTATGCCTCAAAACTACTGCATGATTAAAGCCTCCTTGTCTTAGCTGCTGTACCAGTGCAAAGCAGCCAGTCTGTGGTTAAGTCAGAGTCATTTTTATTTACTTCTTTGATTTCTATCCCACCCTTTCCAGCAAGCGGGCTTAGGGTGGGTCACGACATGTCAATAAAATACATAGAATGCAAAGCATGAAAACATTAAAAACAATAACCTTCCAGACTGACAAATATCAACACATTTACTAATCAGATCTAAGGTGACAGCTAATCCAGGACTTCAGGTGCCTCCTGAGGAAGCCAGTTAAATGGTCATATGGGACTGTCTCCTCCCTTAGGTGCCTGGGAGAGCATTACACTTTTCAGATAACAACTTGCTGGTGGTCCCAGCCCTAAAGCTATCTGGCTGTCCTCGACCTGGGCCAGAGCCTTTTCGGTCCTGGCCCCAACCTGGTGGAACTTTCTGCCATGCACCACCATGGCTCTGTGGGATCCAGGCCCGTAGCTACAGTGGGGCATCTCGGGGCCTGGCCCCCCGACTTACTGCCAAGGCCCCCTGACTTCCCATCCAGCCCAGCCCCCCCCGACTTCCCTTTTGTTTTGTGGTGCTCCCTTGGGGGCATGTGTGGGGTGCCCCCTGGCTTATTTAAAGCCCCCCCCCAATTCAAAAATCCTGCCTATGGGCCTGGTGGGATCTGATGCAATTCTGCAGGGCCCGTAAAGCAGAGATGTTCTGCTGGGCTTTTGGTTGAGGACAGCAATGGTTTCCACATGGTTGGTACCCTTTTCCACTCCTACTGGTTATCTGTTTTGCCCCCCCTCCCCCCTGCACGTGAAGTTTATAACTGACATTTGAAACTGGATTAATCAGTATTCACCATCTGGCCTCCTCTTCTGAAATGTGCTGTTGATGTTTTTAAACTGCTTTTAGACATGTTTTTTTTATGACTATTGTACATCACCCAGAGCTTGGTGTTAGCAGGGATTGGGCGATTAATAGATTAAACAAGGGGCAGGACCTGCGATACTCACGGGAGGGGGGGAGGGAGCTCCACACCTATGAGGAAGAGGAGGAAGCAGGAGGAGGAGGTAAGTTCCCCCCCATCCCGCCGGTTCCCCCTGGCTCCTCCACCCCCCTC
>NW_015169954.1:0-27302 GCF_001447785.1 Gekko japonicus | reverse complement strand
GAGAGCTCTGACAGAAACTGCTCTTTTTCAAGAACAGCTCTTATCAGAACGTTGTTGATCTCGTAAGCAGAATTGGTCAGAATGGGCACTATAATACTACAGCATTAGAAAGAAGAAGAAGAGATTGGATTTATACCCCGCCCTTCACTCTGAGTCTCAGAGTGGCTTATAAACTCCTTTCCCTTCCCCTCCCCACAACAGACACCCTGTGAGGTAAGTGGGGCTGAGAGAGCTCTGACAGAAACTGCTCTTTTTCGAGAACACCTCTGACAGAACTATGGCTTGCCCAAGGTCATCCAGCCAGGTGCAAGTGGAGGAGTGGGGAATCAAACCCGGTTCTCCCAGATTAGAATCCGCACACTTAACCACTACACCAAACTGGCCATGCGAACAGTGAAAGCTGGGGAGGCTGAGATGAATTGGATATCTGTTGCCTCAACCAACGGCCTAGCAGAACAGCTCCATTTTACAAGTCATGTGGAACTGTAGTAAGTCCCGCAGGGCTCTCATTTCCAGTGGGACAGCGGTGGGGGGAAAATGTAGAACCATCGACCTTTTTGTTATAGGAGAATACACAGAAAGCTCAAGTTTAGATATTTTTAAAAAAATTCTAGAGAGCCAGTTGTGATCCCAAATGCTATTAAGAGTCTCTGGTTCCCTAAGCCCCCCAATTCGTTAATCACATTTTATCAAGTTAGTTGTCATTAGTACTCCGTAGTTAGAAAGTGACAATTTATATATTGGTACTCAGGTGACTGACTTGACCTGGGTAGCCCAGGCTAGCCAATCCCATCCGATCTCAGAAGCTAAGCAGGGTCGGCCCTGGTTGGTACTTGGATGGGAGACCACCAACGGAGTCCAGAGTCATTATGCAGAGGCAGGAAATGGCAAACCACCCCTGACCGTCTCTTGCCTTGAAAATTATACAGGGTCACTGTACGTTGGCTGTGATTTGATAGCTTCTTCTCAGATGATTGTAAAGTTGTCGTCATGACTTCAAATGATCAACCCTTTCCCACTACTCCTTTCAGATCCAATAGCTGAGCGCAAATCTTTGCCTTGGTTAGCAAGCAACCACTTTGTTCCATGCTCACACACACATAGATTGATGCAATACTCAGGAACTGAGAAGATTTAAGAGCAAACTCAATTACTAGCCCACATCTGATCAAGCAGTTCTGCTGAGTATCTCAAGGCAGCTGTTTACAGATTGCTTAAATTGCCCAACAGCACCCCTCTGTTAAAAACAGTGGCAGTCTCCATAGAAAAAACACATGAAAATACAGAAAATGTGCTGTGCATCAGTACTCCAGGCAAATATTTTGGATGGATTACTGTCGACTTCACACAGTCTTTCCCATTGCATGGCTAAGCCAGACATAAATGGGTCTTTGCATGTGAATCAGGTCTGATTTCTTCCCTTTGAGTATTTTTTTCATCCAGGCACTGTATGCAAAGTGCTTTCCTTAGAAATGGAGGAGGGAAGAGGAGGAGGAGATTGGATTTTAGAGTCTGGGCTCCTAAACACTACACCAAAATGGTTCTTCAGGAAGACCTGAAATGTCGTGTGTGTGTGGGGGGTTGTTTTTAAGGCTTTGAGGACTTATTTATTTTACTCCATGTATACCCCCCCTCATCTCCCCCAGTGGGGACTGAAAGTGAATTGCAGCATTCTCCCTTCCTCTGTTTTACTCCCACAACTGTCTTGTGAATTAGGTTTGGCTGAGAAGCAGTGACTGGCCCAAGGTCACCCAGTGAGCTTCCATGGCAAAGTGGGGATCCAGTCCCGTGTCTCCCAGATGCTAGCCCAGTGCTGTAACCACCACGCCACACTGGGGGGTCTCAGAGAAGAACCATTTGTGACCCTGTTCTCTCTAACCCACATTTTCTACGAGGGGGGCAATGAGGAAAGGAGAACCATGCACACTGTTCTGAGGTCCTTGGAGGAAGGGTGAAATGAAAGTATCCCAGGTAGTTGGTTTGACTCAAAAGGCCAGGAACTAGGGGCCAAAGTTCCCTCTAAGCTGTGGAGTCTTGTGAGCAAAAATCCTACTTTGTGAGCTACTGGACTGGCATTAAAGTTGTGAGCGAGCAATTTGGCTACTGCATACATTTGTTTGCTCTGGAGCCATCCCTTCCTGAGCTAAGACAATAATGTGTGAGCCTGAGGCTAAAAAACGGTGAGCTAGCTCACAGTAACTCAGCTTAGAGGCAACACTGCAGGTGACCCCACCAGTATACCTGGCATCAGAGGGAAGCCTGTTCTACTGGTATTTACGAGCACCCACACCTCTAAACTACCCCAGGGTTCCCCCAAAGCAGTGTCCCTGAGTTTGTGGGTAGTTCTGAAAGGGAGCTTGGGGGAAATATGTATCGACCCTGGAGGTTGGGGAAGCAGAACATCTGTCTTCTCTACAATTCCCCCCCCTCAGGTAAGTATCAGAGTTATATGAAGTTATTCTTTCTCTGAAAGTGCCTTTGTTTAATTAATAAATAATTAATTAATTCAGCAGTTTGAGACCCGAGTGTGCCACATGACGGAGTGAGCTCCCGTCTCTGGCCCCAGCTCCTGCCAACCTAGCCGTTCGAAAGCAAGAAATTGCATGTAGATAAATAGGTACCACTTCAGTGGGAAGGTAACAGCGTTCCGTGCGCCTTGGTGTTTAGTCATGCCGGCCACATGACCACTGAAATGTCTTCAGACAGCGCTGGCTCTTCGGCTTTGAAATGGAGATGAGCACTGCAACCCTAGAGTCGGATTCGACGGGCTTTCGAGCAAGGGAACCTTTACCTTTACCTTTTAAATAGGTACCACTTCAGTGGGAAGGTAACAGCGTTCCGTGCGCCTTGGTGTTTAGTCATGCCGGCCACATGACCACCGAAATGTCTTCAGACAGTGCTGGCTCTTTGGCTTGGAAACGGAGATGAGCACCGCAACCCTAGAGTCGGATTCGACGGGCTTTCGAGCAAGGGAATCTTTAGCTTTAGCTAAATATCCTTTAGCAACATTTTTTTTTCCTGCAAAAACGCCTTCTTTGTCATTTATGGCCACTTTCCTGGGCCAAACATTTCTCTGAAAAGCAGATTTATGGTCCACCTCCTGGGTTACCAAAAAAACATATTAACTTTGAAGTATCAGATAGTATTAGCCTTCAACCCTACATACATATTCCAGGATATATCTATTAGGGTGCCAGCACACCTTTTGATCCCAAGGAGACCAGGACCTCCAGGATATTATCCCTCTAGACCTCCCCCCCCCTTCAGCATCCTTGTGGAAAATATGAAGGAACAGAGAACTCAACTTAGGCTATTCTCCATTTCTAAATTAGGTTTAAAGGACCATGTGGTCTGGTCAGTGTGCACTCATATACAATCAGAATAGAGATGTAGAAATCTTTATTGACTGGACTTGCTGAGCTGGTATTATCCATCTGCCAGAAACTTTCCTTTCTGCGGTATTTATTTTATTAATCTGAATACTTATATATTTTAATTCCAACAGAATGTGTTGATAAGGAACTTTGTTACTAAACTGAACTGATTGATTCTGTACTTTTTCTCCGAAAGAATAATCTCTGTCTCTCTTCAAGCATTAACAATTTTATGAGGAGATTTCAATCTGCATATAATTATTATGCAGTCTTCATTTTCTTCCCTTCATCTCAAAGAGTTGAGATTTGAAAAGAAAAGGGGGAAAAGGAGAGAGAAAAAGAAGGCGTTAACAATGATTTTCAAAATATGTTTGGAATTTAATCTCCTTGATGTATAAAGAAAGGGTTTAAATGAGCTTTTGAGGGGAAATATTAACAAGCAGGGCATTAATATATCACATAAGGTATCAAATTACAAACTTGTTCTTCACAAATGTCTGCGGGTTTTGAGTCATGTAGGAAATTCATTCTTTAGGATCCTCTGTTTTCAGTTATTGGTACTTACACTGACACTAAATGTGACAGTTCATTAAAAAATATCACATGGTTTTGTCCTTAGCACACTCAGAGATAATGCAAGATGTGTATAGCAGCTCTCCCCCAAAGTGGGGACGGGGGGAGTCAGAACTAACCAAAACTCACGATTCGAAGGATGTAGTGAATTGTGATTCAGCCGTGGAATAAAAAACCTGCCCCAAATCCCTATTTTGCCTGACTACAGCCGCTCTTTGCCAGCCTAATCCAGCTCCCAGGGCTGTAGTGAGAACACAGCAGGAAATTCTGAACTCTTTGGATTAAGGGTAGCATGTATGTATAGTAAATAAATAGCTTCTTTGTAGCATCAAGAGTAATTCTCTTTTTTTCCTCTTTACCCATTTTCTCCATGAAATCCAGCAATCTGCCCCACCACCCCTTTAGGAACTTTTAGTTTGTTCCAAATCCATTTTGATCAAAGAGAAATTTTAAGAGAGGAGGGACAGGTAGGGATGTTTCGCCAGATTTCATAATTGCACTCTGTAGATGCTGAGGGGCAGGTAAGGTCTTCTCACGCCTTCCAAATCTCCCGCTAGAGCACCACCCTGTGGTGTATAACATTTTTAAAAATCCTACAAAGGCTTAAGGTGCTGGAGGGTATATTGATTGCTCATCAACGAGAGATGGAAGAGAAATTCCTCTTTTAAAAGAGAAGAAAAGGAGCATAAGGATACATGGCTGTATCTTTAAAAAAAAAATTGGAAAAAAAGACATTTCCCTGCCTGTAACAATACTACTTCTTTGGGGAGGGGCTGTGATTCCATGAAAGAGTCTCTGCTTTGCAGGCAAAAGGTCCCAGGTTCAATCCCTGGCATCTCCGCTTAAAAAGGAACAAGCAGTAGGTGATGTGAAAGACCTCTGCCTGAGACCCTGGAGAGCCACCTCTAGTCTGAGTACACTCAAACGAAATTGTTTATAAGCAATTGGTCACCCAAAAGAAGAAAGATGATATAAGAGCCACATGGAGGCTTCTTATATAAGCAGCTAATGAAAAAAAGAAAACTCTGTACTTTTCTGCAAGATGACCTCAGACTACACAGTTAAGGAGCTATCTATTTCGTCAGACATCTGGCAAGCATACTTTCAGAAGATATATGAAGATTCCTCATATGACCCCCCCCTCCACAAAAGTTAGAGGTTCTACCTAAATGCCCCCTGGTATCCATAGAAGAAGTTAAATCACTTATAAATCAGTTTAGGCCCCAGTCACATGGAGCATTAGGCACACTAGAGAGACGAAAGATAGGCGGATTTTCCGGGCACAATCTAACCACCACATCTGGGAAGTGTAGAGCTCCCGTGGCTCACCCGAGGCTTCACTCCGAAGATGTGCTGTAAAAAACTAGTACCTCCGAGGTACTAGTTTCTGGAAACTGCGGGGCAAAGGCGGGCGTCAGATCATGTTTCCGGTGTTAGCTCATGGCATCCAGCGCCTGCCCATGTCCCGTCGCAATTTTTTTTTTGTCAAGTCTCCACGGGTGCGCACAAGCACCCAATGGCGCATGCGAACACTTTGGTTAAAAAACAACAACTCAACCCCCGTGGCGCTGCTTCTTTGCCTCACCGCAGGAGTGAGGTATGATCGGCACCTCCCCCCAGCCACAGGATGTCGGCAGGACTTCGGGCGGGACGTTTGATCCGGCTGCCGCGCAGTAGTTCCCTCCGGGGCAAACAGCCACACCTCCCCCCCATGATATCCGGCCTGTGTGACCGGGGCCTTAGAAGAGGAAAACTCCTGGCGCAGATTGTATCCCCCCAGAGTTCTTAAAGAATAATATAGAATGATGGGCTGCACCTTTGGCATCACTCTTTACTTATACTGACTCTTCTGGTCATATTCCTAAAGATTGGAGCCTGACATAGCCCCATTTTTAAAGAGGGGATGGAGGGATGATTCTGTGAACAACAGGCCAATTAGTTTGCTATCATCAGCAAACTTTATGCTAGTCATCCTTCAGATAAACTTAAAAGTTGGTTTGAGCAGCAGAAGGGAAAGCTGGTTTTAGGGAGGGAACAGCTGCTATAGATCATTGTTTGAATTTGCAACACCTAATCGAAAAATACTCATCAAATAGTTTGACCTCTCTTTATGCTGCCTTCATAGACTTGAAAGCAGTTTTTGACTCCATCTCTAGGAGCAAACTGTGGGGAAAATTAGAAGAGGCATCAATGGATCATAGTCTTCTTTACCTTCCATGCATTATATTCTTATACCACCCTTAAAGTCAGATGTAATAGGAATGGGCATCTTACAAACTCAATTAGTACTTTAAAGGGAGTTAAACAATGTTGTGTTCCGGCTCCATCACTCTTTATTTTGAATGATTAGTTATTTAAGTGATCTAGATTTACATCCTTTTAAGTTACGGGACCATCAAATCTTGGTGCTATTATATACAGACGATGCAGTAATTTTATTGAGGGCTCCAATAGGATGGAAAAGAACACTAAAGGTGATTACTCAATATTGTAGTAGAGATCATTTAGCAATAAACTACCCCCCCAAAAAAAACGTATGGCATTTGGGAGGAGATCCAAAACTAGGGTGTGGAGTATATATAGACATAGAACAGGTGACCAGCTTTAAGTATCTAGGGGTGGCTCTACAAGCCCCCGGCTCGAGGAAGGCTCATTGCAAATATGCAGCTGATGCTGGACAAAAATCTGCCCATAATATAATCCAAGTTTTGCGCACTAAGGGTGATCATTATATCCCAGCGGCTCTTAAATTATTTCAGGCCAAAACATTGGCACAGCTTCTATATGGGTCCATGATAGGGCCACTTCCTTCCTGTTTTGCACCCCTGGAATGAGTGCAATCGAAATTTTTGAGAGCTGCTCTTCAATTGTCCTTACATTTGGAAACTAGTATGGTAAGAGTTGTGGTCAGGGTGTGCCTTGCTTCCTTCGATCTCTGATTAAAGCTAAATTTGAAACCTCAGGGCTTAATTCCCTTGATTCTGAATAATAGCTATGAGTCTATGTGGCTGAATGGAATCAAAAACAAGTTGGAGAGCTTGGGTTTTACCCCTCACTCTGTCTTGGGAAAGGGGTATGGGCAGGCAAAACATCCTTTGAATCAGAGGATGATGGGTATTGCGTGGCAGAAAGACCTAGAGAGGACACCGACCTTTTTGTTTGCAGACTGTTCTAGTTATGTAGTTTCTCCTGCCTCTTACCTCCCCCGATTGGAGATACCAGTCACAGGAGGGCATTCCCTTGTGCTAGATGTCAAGCCCTCCCTTCTGCAGTTTTAGAGGGGCGATATAAAATAGCTCCGATTGAAAACAGGCTATTCCCCTTTAGCACAGGGGAGATTGAAACCACAGAACATGTATCATTGTGTTGCCACTTTTATCAGGTGATTCATATCAAGTTTGTTTTCCTCTTACTTACTTAACAGGTATCCTGGTCATTCAGAATCATTGTACACCAGAATGTTGTTAACAGATGAAAACCTACTGGTTACAGTGGGTAGCATGAAGTTCTTTGCAGCAGCTTGTAAAATTTGTCAGTTAATGAAGATTTAAATCTTTAAATAATATTTTCTGAAGAAATGATATTATAATGGTTTTTTTTTTTTAAAAAATCATACTTATCATACATGGGATAATCATACCTAGAGCACCATTTTAGTTTGTATTTATCGATGTTTTAATGTAACATGTGTTTTATTCTCGGCGTTTGCCGCTTGTTTGCCACCCTGAGCCGTATGGGTAGGGCGGGATATAAATCCCAGAATAAATAAATAAATAAAATAAATTAATTAATTTTTAAGTCTTTCTAAGTTTTAAGTATATGAATTCTGTTATGGTTTGTGCTAGTCAAGGACCGTTTAAATAAAGGGTTTTTTTTGGTATTTTTATGTATTTTTCATATGTGTGTGTGTGCACCTGGAAGTCATGGTGACCTCTGGTGACTGACCCCTACTGGGGTCCTGGAGGATATTCAGAGAGGCAGCTGAAGGAAGCCTTCCCCCACCTCCTGACTACTCGTATTCCAAGGAGGTCTCCCATCCAAGTACTTGCCAGAGTCGACTCTGCTTAGCTTTCAAAATCCGATGAGATCAGGCTTGCCTGGGCTACCCAGGTCAGGGCTGCTTTAATAAAGATTGGTTGACCGTCTGAGTAGACAATACTGACCTTGATGGAGCAATGGTCTGATACAGTATAAGGCAGCTTCATGTATATGTGACCTGTTCGCTTTACTTTCCATGGAACAACAGGCTGTGCAAATTTGCACATTGCTTTCCCCAGTTTCTTGTGTGAACAGAATCTGAGATATACATCTGGAGGTCCTGCCATAAAGAAGATTGTCAGCTGGGCACCTTTGGGCTCTTCCAGTGGGTTCAGTTGTAGGTGTTCGAATATGCAAGGTCTATAATGCAGCCTTATGAAGAAGAACTGAAGATCACCCTATAGGTGAAGGATGGACAGTTCGCATAGCTAGATTAGGGACTGCCCCCAATTTCAGATTATGTCCCTGCTGTCTCCTGATTGGCTCTTCTGGAGACTTCCTGCTCCTTCAGAGTTTCCTTCTTGTTGCTCCTCTCACAGTAGTTCGGCTAGACAGTTAAGGCTCTCTCTCTTCTTTGTTCTTTATCAGTTTGTTCTTCTGTAAATAAACCTAGGCCCCGGTCACACGAGAGGTTTTGGGCTGGGAGAGGGACGGATCGGGGGCACAGCAAACGGGCGTGATCCCACAGCAACATCTGGGAAGTGTGGCGTGCCCGTTCCCGATCCGGCCCTCCCACCCAAAACCCCGCATCAAAAATAAACCACCTACCTAGGTGGTTCTTCAGGAAAGGGCACATCAAGGTCGGCTGTGGGATCGCCGGCGCGTCCTTCCGCCGGCTCATCCCCGGCTCCTGGCCGAACTGCGCATGCTCACACATGGGCAGTTCGGTAGCCTCCCCCTCCTGACTGTCGCTTCCTCCCCGGCTTCTGATCGTGCCGGGGAGCAATGGCACCACGGCTCAGGGGATCCGTGGGATCCTGCCACGGCGTCTCTATTTTGGTGCGGCTTTTAAAAGCCGCACTTTGTCTGTTTTTTTTTTCCTGACATGTGGCAGGGACCGTAATTATTTTTCTCTGAACAGCCAGTGCTCCACTTCCCTTTCATATTTAAACTCCGCCAACAGTGGGGACTGAAACCAGTTTCAAAACATCAAATCTTCACTTGGGTTATTATCATTATGGGTTTATGTTTAGGACATTAGCTTATTGGCAAGAATACCCCTGTGTTGTTGTTGTTTTCAGGGGTCAGATGATCTGAAAGGTAAATCTACTTCTTAGCAGATACATTGCTTTTTGGTTAAAAAGTGGGGCAGTATTTATTTATTCATTTATTTGGTGGGTTGGGTTTTTCCCCAGATTTGTATCCCATCTCTCCCACGGCAAATGCAGCTCGAGGCAGCTAACAGCAATGTAGAATAGCATGATGTGAACACGCTAAATACCACAAAACAGCTAACAGCCACATCGAATAACATAATTTAAAAACCAGTATAAATAAGCAACAGTGAAAATCAGTGTACAATTCTGAAAGTATCAATATCAAAATTGGAAGCCCCCAAAATCCGAAAGCTAGAGGGGAGAAGCAACCAGAGCTGAAAAGAAACTGGCTGATAGAAACACAACCGGGTGAAAGCCTGTCCAAAAAAAAAAGTTCAGTTTTCCCTGCCCTGTGGAACCCAACTAGGTCCCACAGGGCACAAGGCTACTCTGGCAAGGCATTCCAGAAATATTGGGTGACCATGGAAAAAGCCTTGGGCCTAGTGGCAGAGAATTGAACTAACTGACGGCCACGTACCACCAGTAAGACAGAAGATGCCAATGTGGGTGGGTCATAGTGGGATAGGCAGTCCTTCATATGAGGTTCAGTCAATTTCCACCAATTCCTCCTTCAGAACTTGGGCGAGCCCCTCAAAAGAAGCTGGTACTCAGGACTGGTGAGTACCATCACAAGAAATAACCCCTGAGCGCAAATATGCATTGCTCAAATCATCACCTGTCTTTCTGTAGGCTATCATTGTTCCCCGTCAACATGTTGACTGGCTTACTGTTCTTTATTGTGGTTTTCCATGGAAGTGGCAACCACCTTGCTACTGGGAACAGTGATGAGGCATTGCTGAGAATGTCAGTTATGCACTTAATAGTGTTATGGACTAAATGGTCTGGACTTGGTGACTCTGGAAAGTGTTCCTACGGGGTCCCACTTTCAGCTGCTAATAGATACATCAAAGACAGAGCCTTCAGCAAACTTTTCCCATCCCATCACACCTTCTCCACAAATAAATAAACATCGAGTAACCTGCTCCTGAATTGAGTCCCACTGTGCTCAATAAGACTTTGCAAGCTACAGCTGACATTTGGAACTTTGGGAGCCCAAATCCAGCCAACTGCAAAAAGATCACACCACTGTACTCTTTTTACCATTGTACTCCGTTACCATTCTCTGCAATTGACATGGAAATACACTTATTTAAAGTTATGGATTTGAAATAACTGCCTGGCAACCCAGCTGTTCATTCAGATTCCACAGGTGTTATTCACTTTCGTGTTACAGATCTCGGAGTTATAATAACTCATTACATTATGTTGTATTTATTAAGTTATAGATAATGTTCAAAACAATAAAAAATTTAAATAATTTTAAAAAAAAGATTCCACAGGTGGTCATTCCTCCAGAAAGCACTTTCCTGGGGGCACTTTCTTTGGGGGGCTGCAATTCGGACCCCATAAATCCAATCCTCACCAAACTTGGAGGGTAGAAGATCCAGAAGATCATGGTTCGCAAACTGGGCATGCCACAAACCACAATCCGAATCACGTTTTCTCAGTTCCTGCCCATCCCTACCCAAGATGAGATGGATTGATTCAATCAAGGAAGCCACAGCCCTCAGTAGGATGTTTCGGAGGTCATTAATTACCATAAGTTGTCATAAGTCAGAGGTGACTTGATGGAACTTAAACAACATGATAAAAAGTAGATAAAAAGTAGAGACATCACCCTGCCAACAAAAGTCCTCATGTTCAAAGCAATGGTATTCCCAGTAGCCATGTATGGCTGCGAGAGTTGGACTATAAGGAAGGCCGAGCGCCGAAGAAAAGATTCTTTTGAACTATGGTGCTGGAGAAGACTCTTGAGAGTCCCTTGGACTGCAAGGAGATCAAATCAGTCAATCCTAAAAGAAATCAACCCTGACTGTTCCCTGGAAGGCCAGATAATGAAACTGAAGCTCAAATACTTTGGCCACCCAATGAGAAGGGAGCTCTCCCTGGAGAAGACCCTGATGCTGGGAAAGATTGAAGGTCAAAGAAGACGGGGACGGCAAAGGATGAGATGGTTAGACAGTGTCATAGATGCAATGAACATGAAGTTGAGCCAACTTCAGAGGACAGCGGAAGACCGGAAGGCCTGGCGTGATCTGGTCCATGGGGTCGTGATGAGTCGAACTCAACTGTGTGACTGAACAACAACACACACTATCTGAAGAATGTCCCAACCTGCATGGTCCAGACTAGCCCAGTCTCATCAGATCTCAGAAGCTAAGCAGGACTGACCTGGTTAATACTTGGATGGGAGAGCACCAGGGAAGTCCAGGGTTGCTATGCAGAAGCAGGCAATGGCAAGCCACTTCTGTTCCTATGTTTCCTTGAAAGCCCTCCAGGGTTGTCATGTTAGCTGCAACTTGACAGCCTTTCCCACCAATTCCACCACCACCACCTGAAGGATCAGAACTCTGGCTATTTGTTTTATCAATACTGGCAGACCAGACCTAAGCAGACCTGAAACCTACATGGATCAGCCAGTTTTCTGGATGGTGTCATTGTGCTAGCAAATTTACTTTTGCCACATTTCCCAACCCCGATTGCTTCATAAGATGCCCAGTTAATATAGGACACCATATCCATGTCAAATCTGACGTTAATTACTATAAGACTTTCCCCTGAGACACTTGAAGGGAAAGGATATTTTCTAAGACACCATCAATACTTGTCCACATTAGGGCAGAGCTAAAGCAAAATCTGAGATGTTTTCTACAGATATGAGTTGTGACAAGAACATCATTCCCAACAGGCCTGAGTGTAACCATAGTAACACATCAGGCTTCCAAAAAGATCTGATGACCAGTGACATGAAAAGCTGCTGAATCATCCTAGAGAGTCAACAGGGTCACACCTAAAAATGTACCTGCAGCCAAAAAAGTAACATGATTCTGCAAATGAAGTCAATAGTGGGTCCACAGGAGGCTTTAAAGAGAAGGTGGTTCAGAGGTATAGGCTGGGGCTGCTTCTGCCTACATACTACAGTCACAAAGAGTCAGGACCCACGTAAGGAGGAGGAGGAGAAGAGGAAGAAGAGGAAGAGGAGATTAGATTTATACCCCACCCTTCACTCAGAGACTCAGAGCAGCATACAATCTCATTTCCCTCCCCCTCCCCATAATAGACACCCTGTGAGGTGGGTGGGGCTGAGGGAGCTCTGTCAAGGACTGCTCTTGAGAGAACAGCTCTGAAAGAACTTGTGACTGATCCAAGGTCATACCAGCAGCTGCAAATGGAGGCGTGGGGAATCAAACATGGTTCTCCCAGATTAGTCTCCTAACCACTATACCAAACTGGATCTGGAGGATATAAAACACTCATTGAACTTCTGCTTCAAAGTCCTTGTTTTATTGCTCACCAAAGACAAGGACTTGGTGATGGGTTTAGAGGCACCGATGTACACATACACAAACGGTGTTACAACCGTGCTGCAATATTACAACAATGCAATTTAGAACAAAATCTCAAGGAAAATCTGAAAGTTCTTGCGTGAAAGAAACCCTCAAGAGAGGAAGACGTTTCTGTGCATGTTTTCCACATTATACGGCCAAGGGTCCTCAACCTTTTTGAGTCTGTTGGTACCTTTGGACTTCTGACACAGTGTGGTGGGCGCAACCCCAAAATGGCTGTTGAGGGAGGCTGTGCTGTGCTAGCAGCTGCTGCCAAAGCAACATTTTATTTAAAAAAACTGCACAGTCAATCAAATCTCCAATAGCCAATCAGAATCAGAAGCCTTGGTGACCCTACCCACTTTCTAAAAATACTTGGCGGTCACCAGAAAAGGGGTCAGCTAACATTATGGAGCTCCATGGATATCACATTGAGGAGCCGTGATATTGACTCTTGAGAGGTCCAGACCTGATAAACTCTCCATTGACTCTGATATTGACTCTTGAGAGGTCCAGACCTGATAAACTCTCCATTGCAGTGGGCAACGCTTGTGTCTTTAGGAACTGGAAGTGCCACCAAACATCACCTCAAGACAATATCTTTCAAAGCAATTTTGAAGTTTCCTGCTAAAGATAAAGAAATATGGTGAAGGACCCATGTAGAATTGCCACTGAATTTCATCTACAGTTGAATCCGGGGGGAAATTTGGTGGTTCATAATGAGAAGGAACATCTAAGAACGTCAGAGTGAAGTTACACAGAGTTCTGATAAGACAAGAGAAAAAATGTAAAGGGCTTTGCATACCCTGGCTCCAATAAAATTTTATGTGATTCGAAGAGCATCCATTTTGATCTATCTGTCTGTTAAATGGAACTTCTGTTTGTGGAAAAGGACAGAGATGATAGTATCTCCATGGGAGGAGATATTGCCCCCCGCTGTTTCTGTGTGTCTCTTGACCCCTCCCCCAGGAAGAAAATTTCAGAGGGCTGTAAGACAGGGGTGTCGAACTCATTTGTTACGAGGGCCGGATCTGACATAAACGAGACCCTGTTGGGCTGGGCCATGTGTGTCATAAGATGTAATTCCAGGTAGCGGAGATATAAACTTTACAAAGGACACAAACACAAAGTTGCTTTTTTTTTACTTAAAATAAAAGCATGGTTAAAACATTAGCACTCTTGCAATTTTTTGTTTATTTAACAGTGTCTGATAACTGACACCTCTTGCTCTGAATTATTACATCAAAATGTCTGTGCTGTTGCAATCTTGAATGTGCTGTTCAGGTGTGTATCTGTAAACTACAAACCTACGATGACGCAGCAGCCGCAGAACTGGAAGAAGAAGCAGAAGACAGCCAGTTCCACTGCGGGCCTGATGGAAGCCCTCTGGGGGCCTGATCCGGCCCTCGGGCCGCATGTTTGACACCCCTGCTGTAAGAGAAGAAGCGACACAAAGAAGTCTCACTCTGCTGGTTCAACTCTGATGATGGTGTTTGGGATCCCCCCCCCTTTGTCCCGTCCCCCACGTTAATCGTCTCTCTAGCCTCCAAAGCAGATAAGATGTTATTTGACATCTTTTAACACTCTTATGAGATCGACTGCCACCGAACACTCAAAAAGAGAAAGACCTTGATAAAGTACAGGCAATCGCTTGTGGACAAATTACATCAAGTCTTCCGTTACATAAACACAAAGGCGTTGCTTCTCATGTGGCTGTCGTTGAAGGGTTTTGTCTTTGAAGAAAAAAAAAAAAGAAACCATATCTCTGTGTAATGCTTCACATGCTTAGATTCTTTTGTGTTCTAATATGACCATCTGGATTTCCAGGATATATTAAAAATCCACAGCAATGCATTTTGTTTAATGCAGCACTAGAGGTTAACCTTGACTCTGGCTTCCTTTAGCTTGTATTAAGACTTTAACTGAAATGTTGCTTTTCTCTGCGTCTTAGTTTCTAGTTTGTGCTGTACTAATGCAGTATCAACACTACTTGGGCTTAGCATGGGTAATGAGGGCAATAAAAAGCTTCCATGCATATCTTTTGATTCTAATGACACAGATCCAAGCAGCCGCCATTGTTGCAGCATCTGCATTAAGTATCATTAAACGGGATAAACTGTTTATCTTTTTCTTACAGCTATGCAAACTGCTATCTGGAAGTTCATGGCGGGAGGAGATTTGCGTGCCAATTCACAATTGCATCTGCAGGTTGCCTTCTGCAGTGCTTGCAAAAATGGAGAAATTGGCTGGATATTTGGAAACCTGGAAAGAGGGGACAGGGCCAACTCAGTCAAGGGATTTCTTGAAAAGGACAGAACACATTTTCTGGGATACCAAATGACATAATCCAGCCTATCAATTCTGCTCAACCACAAGGCACCAGGTCAGGATTATATATTTGCTAAGTCCACTATGGAGTAGGATCCATACCGGCTGGTACGAGCCAGATCATAGAAGCAATAGGCCAAGTCCTAATAGATCAAGTGCTTTTGTGAATGGCCTTAAGAGTAGCATCACATTTTTTTAATCCCTCCTTCCTTCCAAGGAACAGTCCAAATAGCCCAATGTAGCTTGAGCTCATCAAGGTTTGGGAACTAAGCAGGGTAAACTTTCATGGGAACTAACCAAGGAAGACAGAAGATGCCATGTAGAGGAAGGCACTGGCAAACCATCTTTGCATGTTTCTTGCCTGGAATGCCCCATGGATAAGGTTGGCATGAGTTTGTTGTTACTCAACAGTTCTTTCTTTCTTTCTTTCTTTCTTTCTTTCTTTCTTTCTTTCTTTCTTTCTTTCTTTCTTTCTTTCTTTCTTTCCTTCCTTCCTTCCTTCCTTCCTTCCTTCCTTCCTTCCTTCCTTTCTTTCTTTCTTTCTTTCTTTCTTCTCCTCGTCCTCGTCCTCCTCTCAGACCAGCATGCATGGTTCTCCCTTCCCCATTCTGTCTTCATAACAGCTCCTTGAGGTAGGTTAGGCTGTCAGAATGGGGTGGATCCAATCACCCTCTAAGGAGCTTCCTCTAACGAAAGAGCCACTTATATTGGAGAATGTCTCCTTAGATCAGAGAAGTCTTCAAATGTGCAGAAAAGGAAAGGTGAGGTATAACTATTTTAATAAATAAATGAATAAACTTTGTTCAGTGGATTGATAAGATAGGGATAGGATCCAACCCAGTATGTGACCAGCCCACAGGACACTGAGTTTGCATCAGGGCAGGAAGAGTTGAATTCAGGTCTTCCAGAGCCTCTTATGACACTCTAACCACTACACCACACAGAAAAAGAGAGAATGTGATTGAAGAAAAATCAGAGTAGACACCAGGATTGTCATCATTTGCAAAGGCTCTTCCATCCAATGGAAGCTTTTTGGGCCCACTATATTCTTCAAGCATATCATACTAGAACACGTTGACATTTCATAGTTAGAATACGACAGGTCCTTCTTGTTTGGCCAGGATTTGCATTGCCACTTCCATAGGTTTTGTGACAGTTGTTTGCAAACGTAGGAAAAACGTGACGAAAGAACCACTGCTAAATTTTCAAGGCAAACTGAGAGCTTCTAGATTGAGCAAAATCATCAGAGGAAACTGAAAGACAGCTAGCAGGGTTTCCATTAAATTAGCAACATTTCTTGGAGGAATTTCACTCCTTATTTTATTGTGCCACTAATACAGAGAGATTGGTGTGATTATTTAAGATGGGGTGTGACCTTTTCCTTATAGGCACCAATGACGTTTGCTTATTTTATGAGTCTTATTTTATTTTCCTTTCAGAGGAGATTTTCCTAATTCATTTGGTGGTGGAGATATTGATTTATTTTTTTTAGCATGAAGCAGAATAGTCCTCATGAAATTTTGATAAGGATTTTTTAACCAAAAAAACACACACACCAACCAATAACTGTTGCCAATTAAATTATTAGATAACTCCTATTGATTTGTTGCTCTTGCAAGACTGCGGCATGCTGAAATATTAAATAACCATATTTGCTTTTAGTCTTATTGGAAAAGAGGTCAGGTGTGCAGCCTTACCCAGCCAGCCATGAACTGTAAGCCATTACCTTGATGAAAATATTCATTTCATTTTTTCCTCTCTCTCTCTCTCTCTCTCACCAGAAATGAAATGGAGAGGAATACATCAAGTGAACAGCCAAGCTGTGCATATAGACTCAGGTGAATAGGTTCAAAGTCGTGTGTCACCCGAGTCAAACTGCATAACTTGACAGCTATGGGTGAGAGCTAATTAATCACCTCCAGCAGCTGTTAAGACAAAACAGGCTCCGCTTGAGCTTTTCGGCAGGTGGCTTCCCTTCCTGCCGTTATGTGGACAGCTTAATGAAAAGCCTAGCCTAGATCCTGGAGAATCAGACACAGGGTCCATTCGGAGAGAATCAATGGATATAGTCTAGTATTAAGGATGAGGCAATTTGGCTGAGACTGATCTTGCAGTACCAACTGAGGTATAAGTTCATACACAGGGGACTTGCTGATTCACATTCTTTCACACATGAAATGGAAATGAGCATCAGTCCCACGGGCATTGTTGTGAGGATGAAATATTCTTTGGGTCAGGTCCAACAATCTGTCAACGGAATGTGCTGATGATCACAAATCTTGACTGCATTCACCTCCACTACAGTAGTTCTTTCATGGACAGCTTCAAGAGGGAATTAGATAAGCATATGGAGCAGAAGTCCATCAGTGTCTATTAGCCACAAGGTATAGACAGGAAGTCTCAGGCTGGGGCAAGTGATGCTCTGTATTCTTGGTGCTTCGGAGGGCTTCTAGTGTCCTGTGGGAGAGCTTCAAGTGTCCTGGCCCCACTGCTGGACCTCCTGATGGCACCTGGTATTTTTGGCCACTGTGTGACAGAGTGTTGGACTAGATGGGCCATTGGCCTGATCCAACATTGGCTTCTCTTATGTTCTTATGACCCTGGGGAGGTTTATTCCTGCAGTGGGATCTTTGTAGAATAACAGACATGGGAGTCCAGAAGCTGCAGTGGGGAATGGGACAAAGTAAGATAGATCACAGCAGCTTTTGTCTATCAGCAATAAATAAACTATGAGAAAGGTGACCCTGGATTTGGTCCTAAGTAATGCCCAAGACCTGGTGAGAGATGTAAAAGTGATTGCACCACTTGGGAACAGTGACCATAATGTTATTGAGTTCAACATTTGTATAAATAGGGAGTTACACTAAAAGACTGACACAACCACTTTTAACTTCTGTGATATGAGGGGACATGTGAAGAGGAAACTGAAGGGAAAAGTAAAAAGGGCCAAAACCGTTTGGAAGCTTGGAGACTATTTAAAACTACAATCGTGGAAGCTTAGATAAAATATATACCGCAGGTTAGGAAAGACATAGGCTGTGGTCTCATGGAGCATTAGGCACACTAGAGGGACGGAAGATAGGCGGATTTTCCGGGTGCGATCTCACCGCCACATCTGGGAAGCATCGAGCCCCCATGCCGAACCCGAGGCTTCCCGCGGAAGATGCGCGGTAAAAAACTAGTACCTCGGAGGTACCGCAGGGCAAGGGCGGGCTTCTGATCGTGTTTCCCGTGGTAGTTCCGGTGCCCGCCCATGTCCCCTCTCAAAAAGGTTTTTGTTTTTTTTCAAAGCCTCCACGGATGCACACAAGCACCCAAGGGAGCATGCACACATTTGAGGTGTTTTTTTAAAACCAACCCCGTTTGCCCCGCGCCCCGTGCCCTGCTTCTTTGCCGCGCGGCAGGACTGTGGAGTGATCGGCACCTCCCCCCTACCACGGGACCTCCACGGGACCTCGATAGGTAGATCTGCTCGAGCAACCGCGTGGTTTTTAGCCCCGGGGCTAACAGCCACGTTCCCCGCCCCCCGCCCCCGCAGTTTCCTGCCCGTGTGACCGGGACCATAAATTGGTATAGAATAAGGCCTGCATGGTTAACAAACAAAGTAATGGACACTCTAAAAGGTAAGAAGGATTCCTTTAAGTGTTGGAAAGCTAGTCTCAGTGGAGTTGAGAAAAGGGAACACAGGCTGTGGCAATTAAAATGCAAGTCTTTGATCAGGCAGGCAAAAAGGGAATATGAGGAGCATATTGCAAAAAATATAAAGACCAACAATAAAACTTTCTTCAAGTACATTAGAAGCAGGAAATCAGCCAGGGAGGCAGTGGGGCCCTTGGATGACCAAGGGGTAAAAGGAGTTCTGAAGGATGATAGGGAAATGGCTGAGAAGCTAAACGCATTTTTTGCCTCCGTCTTCACTGTGGAAGATGAGAAGTGCTTGCCCACTCCAGAATTGCTGATTTTGGGAGGGGTGCTGGAAGACCTGAGTCAGATTGAGGTGATGAGAGAGGAGGTCCTACAACTGATCGATGACTTAAAAACTGGTAAATCACTAGGCCTGGATGGCATACATCCAAGAGTTCTGAAAGAACTCAGATGTGAACTTGTAGATCTCCTGACAAAAATATGTAATCTTTCCTTAACATCTGCCTCCATTCCTGAGGACTGGAAGGTAGCTAATGTCACTCCTGTCTTTAAAAAGGGTTCCAGAGGAGATCCAGGAAATTACAGGCCAGTCAGTCTGACATCAATACCGGGTAAGTTGGTAGAAACAGTTATTAAGGAAAGAATTGGTAGGCACATTGATGAACAAAACCTATTGAGGCAGACTCACCATGGGTTCTGTAAGGGAAGATCTTGTCTCACTAGATGTTGTTTACTTTGACTTCTAGAAAGCTTTTGATAAAGTTCCTCATCAAAGGCTCCTAATAGGCTCAATAGTCATGGGATAAAAGGACAAGTCCTCTTGTGGATCAAACACTGGATAATTAATAGGAAACAGAGAGTAATTAAATGGGCAATTTTCACAGTGGAGTGTGGTAAGCAGTGGGGTATTGCAGGGCTCAGTACTGGGTCTGATGTTTTTTTAACTTGTTCATTAAAGATTTGGAGTTGGGAGTAAGCAATGAAGTGGTTAAATTTACGGATGTCACAAAATTGTTCAGGGTGGTGAAAACCAGTGAGGATTGTGAGGCACTCCAAAGGGATCTGTCAAGGATAGGTGAGTGGGCGTCAACGTGGCAAATGTGGCTCAATGTGGCCAAGTGCAAAGTGATGCACATTGAAGCCAAAATTGTAACTATAAATACACATTGATGGGGTCCAAACTGGCAGAGACTGACCAAGAGAGAGATCTGGGAGTTGTAGTAGATAACTCACTGAAAATGTCAAGATAGTGTGCAACTGCAATAAAAAAGGCCAACGCTATGCTGGGGATTATTAAGAAGGGAATTGAAAACAAATCAGCCAGTATCATAATGCCCCTGTATAAAGGTTAAAGTGTTTGGGGCTCTTTAGCTTGGAGAAACAACAGCTGAGGGGTGACATGATTGAAGTTTACAAGACTATGCATGGGATAGAGCAGGTAGAGAAATAAGTACTTTTCTCCCTTTCTCATAATACAGGAACTCATGGGCACTCACTGAAATTGCTGAGCAGTTGGGTTAGAATGGATAAAAGGAAGTACTTCTTCACCCAAGAGGGATTTGGATAAGCATATGGAGCAGAAGTCCATCAGTGGCTATTAGCCACAAGGTATAGATAGGAACTCTTAGTCTGGGGCAAGTGATGCTCTGTATTCTTGGTGCTGGGGGGGGGCAACAGTGGGAGGGTTTCTAGTGTCCTGGCTCCACTGGTGGACATCCTGATAGCACCTGTTATTTCTGGCCACTATGTGACAGAGTGTTGTACTGGGTGGGCCACTGGCCTGATCCAACTCTCAAAAGCTTATAACCTGAAAATCTGGTCAATCTCTAAGGTGCTACTGAACTCAGATCTATGTATTCAAAAGGTATCTCAGAACTGGTCAAATAAAAATTAAGTGAGGACAAAATGTATTAAATGGAATGTACCTTTGCATGTCAGTGTTGACTACTACTGGAAACCACTGGATATCCAATGCTAATGTTCAGTGTCAGATATTTGAGAAATATTAATCTAGAAATATTCCAGATTCACAAAAGTGAAGAAAATTTTGGTTTGTAAATTTATTCCAGCACTTTATTTAATTGTATTCAAAGGCCTGGATCCTCCCTTGAATTTCTGCAGGTACGAGATGAGCAATTTTCACCAATTCTTCCACTCAGAAGACCTTTGATTCCCCTAAGTATTTTTGGGGTTCCCCTAGAAGTAGCATTTCAGAAATATTTGGAGCTGCCATGATGGGGGAACAAGTGCCCATGCAAATAGGATCCAAGCCAAATAACCATACCAGGAGAATTCACTGTTCTAATAGAAACTCTTTTTCCCCCTTCAGAAATGTATCTTTTTGACACTAAAAAAAGACAATTGTGTCCATTCACATCTGTGGGAGAAAGCAAAAGAAGTTTAGTCATGGCACTGCCGAGGTGAGAGAGAAGGGGAAAATAACCTAGCCCCAGTTTCAAAGTCTACTAACCCTAATTCCACAAATGGCAGCTCCTACTTTTGCTTTCTCTTCCTTCCAGGAGAGGGCACATAAAAATCTATGATAGCTATATGTGGGAACAGAAAGACAATGTTTAATCTCTCCAATGCTCCCTCTAAACTGTGGAGTCCTGTGAGCAAAAATTCCACTTTGTGAGCTACTGGCATTAAAGTTTTGAGTGAGCGATTCGGCTACTGCATAATTTGCTCTGGAGCCATCCTTCCTAAACTAAGACAAAAAAGTGTGAGCTGGAGGCTAAAAAACTATGAGCTGGCTCACACTAACTCAGCTTAGAGGGAACACTGGCCCCACCAAAAGAAGTGGGACTGAATGGGAGAGATGTTCCAATCGTCAAGTTGGTACGCATTGTAAAATTCTACAGAAAAAAATGAGCCTCAAAGAATTGGATTTTAACAGTTACTTTCTCACTTAGGGACAATTAGCATATTACTCTGAAAGAGAGCATTCTGGACTTTGTTTTGTTGGCGAGGGTTGTTTGGATTTCTGAATGCTCCCTCACCTAAAAAAACCCTCCCTGCACAAGTAAACTCACACATTAATGAGAGATCTCTCTCAGATGTGCTCAGCTTTTAGGGTAAAAGTAAAGGTTTCCCTTGCTCGAAAGCCAGTCAAATCCGACACTGGGGTTGCGGTACTCATCTCCATTTCCAAGCCGAAGAGCTAGCGCTGTCTGAAGACATTTTCCATGGTCATGTGGCCAGCATGACTAGACACTGAGGTGCACGGAACACTGTTACCTTCCCATCGAAGCAGTACTATTTATCTAGTTGCAATTTCTTCCTTTCAAGCTGCTAGGTTGGCAGGAGCTGGGACCAGAGACGGGAGCTCACTCCATCATGTGGCACTCGGGTCTTGAAATGCTGAACTACCGACCTTCCATCCTGCAGTTCAGTGTCTTAACCACTGAGCCACCACAGCTCCTTTTGCTCAGCTTTTATATGAACTCATATGGGGAAACGTTTTTAAAAAGATGATCACATTATAATAGTACAGCCCAGATTTATTACTTTGTTCTACAAAATGTGTGGTTCTTACAGACCCAAGATTTCATTATTTCAAAGCTGATCTTGTCAGACCTTGGAAGTTAAGCAGGGTTGGCCCTGGTTAACATAAGAACATAAGAGACGCCAATGTTGGATCAGGCCAAAGGCCCATCCAGTCCAACACTCTGTGTTGCACAGTGGCCAGAAATACCAGTGCCATCAGGAGGTCCACCAGTGGGGCCAGGACATTAGAAGCCCTCTCACTGTTGACTCCCCCTATCACCAAGAAGACACTTGCCCCAGAGCCCCTATCCATATCTTGTGGCTAATAGCCACTGATTGTTAGTATCTGGATAGGAGACAACATAGACCAGGGGTGTCAAACATGTGGCTTGGGGGCCGGATCAGGCCCCCAGAGGGATTCTATCAGGCCCACAGTGGAACTGGCTGTCTTTTGCTTCTTCTTCCAGTTCTGCTGCTGCTGCGTCATCGTTGGTTTGCAGCTTACAGATACACACCTGAACAGCATACTCAAGATTGCAACAGCAGAGACACTTTGATGCAATAATTCAGAGCAAGAGGTGTCAGTTATCAGACACTGTTAAATAAACAAAATATTGCAAGAGTGCTAATGTTTTAAGCATGTTTTTATTTTAAATTTTAAAAAACCCTTTGTGTTTGTGTCCTTTGTAAAGTTTATATCTCTGTTACCTGGCATTCCATTTTATGACACATGGCCGGCCCACCAAGGTCTCATTTATGTCAGATCCGGCCCTCATAACAAATGAGTTCGCCACCCCTGACCATGGAGGAAATCCAGGGCTTCTACACAGAGGCAGGCAATGGCAAACCACCTCTAATCATCTCTTGCCTTGAAAACCCTAGTTGGCTGCAACCCAAGTTAGCTGCAACTTGATGAAACTTTCCACCACCACCACCAGTGAAATGATTCATGAAGACATGAAGCTTCCCCACACTAAGTCAGACCATCCATCTGTCAAAGTCAATGTGGGCAGCAGCTCTCCGGGATCTCAAATGATTGCTACTACTAGATCCTTTTAACTGGAGATGCTGGGGATAGAACATGGGACCTCCTGTATGCCAAGCAAATGTCTACCACTGAGCCACAGCCCCCCTCCTGATATTAAACCTCACTTGAATATTTTATATTTGTGACTGACTGTATAATCTAATTGTATCACATTAATAACATCTACTTTGCCGAAGGCCAGATAATGAAACTGAAGCTCAAATACTTTGGCCACCAAATGAGAAGGGAGCACTCACTGGAGAAGACCCTGATGCTGGGAAAGATTGAAGGTCAAAGAAGACGGGGACGGCAAAGGATGAGATGGTTAGACAGTGTCATCGATGCAACGAACATGAAGTTGAGCAAACTTCAGAGGATGGTGGAAGACCGGAAGGCCTGGAGGGAGCTGGTCCATGGGGTCGCAAAGAGTCGGACTCGACTGTGCGACTGAACAACAACAAATGCTTGGGTATACATTCTAATGTAACTTCGTGTTACCTACATTCTTCTGCAATATGGGTAAAGCTGGTTATTTGTGTGGTGGGAAAGAGATATATTAGACTTTCTCTTAATTCAAGGAGGGTTTTTTCCATCTTCAGAAATTTTGGGCTTGGATGGATCCTATGAATGAGTTCCATGTGCTCTATCTCTGCCACAGTGTGTGTTTCCTCTTCTGCAAATCTTCGGTTTGCTCAAGAGCCCATTGATAACCTTTGATCTTGCACAAATGAAAGTTCTAGCAGAACAGGAGGCAGGCTGCACTGCAGAGACTAACATGAACAGAATTTGGTCATAGGATCCAAGATTACAGTTTTGTAAATTATTTATTCCTGATTTATGGGCCGATTTCCTACAGAAAATCAATATTCCAGGCAACTTGTATCAAAGTTTACAAAAACGTAACAAAATAGATATTTCATCGTAATCAATGCAATGACCTTGTTTGGTGTAATGAGGGTTGTTTCACACATTTCCTAATATATATTTTTTTTCCCCAGCTGAATTTTCACAGTTATGAGGGGCCATTACATATCCTGAGTGTTAGCAAAGATGCATTTGGCACTGACTATATTCTCAATGGGGAGAAGTAGCTAATGCTGGCTCTTGGGTGAGCGTACTTGCACATTACGTGTTTCTACGTATGCGTGTCTCGGTCATGTGTTCGGTTTTCAATTTTTTTAAATGTGTATGACTTCAAAATGTGTTTGCTGCACAAACTGGGTGAGTGGACGACAATGGGGCAAATGAAGTTCAATGTTGGTAAGTTGAAGGTGATACACACTGATGTAGTAGAGATGGGACTATATATATTTTTCTCTTTTTAATTATTCATATTTCTCTGGTTTTTATAGGTTTATTATAGATTTAACATTTTATTGGAAAGTAATGAAGGCCTGGTATATAGGAGGCCTTCTTTGTGGGTCAGGGTATTTTTCCAGTTGAGGTTAACAGACAAGACAATAACATTCTTTTGGCACAACAGAAGGTAGAAGGTTTGTTTAGGTGACAACTCCATAGTGTCTGGGTCAAAAGGATCTTTTACTTGATATCAGAGAAAAATACTTTTGTTTGGGTGAGAACAAGCTTTAGCCGATATGACTTAGGTCAGGTCAAGTAAATATGTGGCGCTATTGCATAGACACACCTTTCTTACATTTGACCAATAAGGAGATTTTTATGTAAATGTTGTTTAAGTTTTTGTAACCAATTATGCCTTCTGAATATTATTCCCATGATGATGATATGATGATGTCATTTTAGGTATTTAACTTCATGTATTTCCTGATTGGGCTCAGAAAGCAGTCAGCTTTGATGGGTCCTTTGGCCTAACTGTTTTCCGTATTTCATTGCAATAAAATACAAGACCCTCCTCCTCATTTTGACTTCAATCTTCTATTTTTGACTGGATATTAATTTGTATAACACTGAGACAAAAAAAAAACCCAACTTCAAGTAGAGGCTAATGGGGGTCTGAACTTGCTGAGACTGAGAGGGGGGGAAATCCTGGGGGTCGTAGTGGCTAGCTCAAGGAAAGTGCCGACCCCAGTGTGGTGCAGCAGTGAAAAGGGCGAACTCTATGTTAGAGATTATTAGGAAAGGGAATGAGACTATAATGGCAAATATTGTAATGCCCCTGTATAGAACTGTGGTATGGAATACTGTTCTGGTCACCACATCTCCTAATGGACATTTCATTCCTGTAATAAAGCAGGGGGGAGGGGCAACCAAAATATTTTGGAATTGGAAAACCTTCTACACAAGGAAAGGCTGAAGAGTCTTTTCAGTTTAGAAAAGAGACAGCTAAGGGGGAACATAATCAGTGTTCCCTCTAAGCTGAGTTAGTGTGAGCTACCTCACAGTTTTTTAGCCTCCGGCTCACACATTTTTGTCTTGGCTCAGGAAGGAGGGCTCTAGAGCAAACTAATTGATGCAGGAGCCAAAGTGTTCGCTCACAACTTTAGTGCCAGTAGCTCACAAAGTAGAAGTTTTGCTCACACAACTCCACAGCTTAGAGGGAACATTGGACATAATGGAGGTTTATAAAATGATGCATGGGGTGGAGAGAGTTGACAGAAAGAACTTTTTCTCCCTCTCCCGAAATACTAGAACTCAAGGGCATCCAGTGAAGATGATGGGCAGTAGCTTCAGGACAGACAAAAAGAAATACTACTTTAAACAGGGAGGATTATAATGTGGGATTTGCTGCCAGAAGAGGTAGCGATGGCCATGGGAATAAATGGCTTGAACAGGGGATTAGGTAGATTCATGAAATATACGTCTCTCAATGGCTACTAGCCATGGTGACTGAGGGGAACCTCCACATTCAGAGGCACTAAGCTCCTGAATCCCAGAGCCAGGAGGCCACATCAGGGGAAGGGGAACTGGTTGGCCATGGTGTGAGACAGGATGCTGGACTAGGATGGACCAGTGGTCTGATCCAGGAGTTTGTAAGACACTCTGAGACACCTTTGGGTAGTGAAGGGCGGGGTATAAATGCAATCTCTTCTTCTTCTTCTTATCAGAGAAGGCCGTGGCCCTTCTTCCCTGTTGTATGCCCTCCAGAGGAACTGGTTGACCACTGTGTGCAACAGGATACTGGACTAGGATGGACCATTGGTCTGATCCAGCTGGGCTCTTCTTATGTTCTTATCAGGGAAGGCCGTGGTCCCTCTGCCCTGATGTTGGCCCTCCAGAGGAACTGGTTGGCCACTGTGTGAGTCAGGATGCTGGACTAGATGTACTATTGGTCTGATTCAGCAGGGCTTTTCTTATGTTCTTATGTCCCTATGCTGGTTGTGGAAAGAGGAAGGGTAGACAATTGTAAGGTCCTTTGAGACTCCTTAGGGTAAAGGAAATCGGGGTATAAAAACCAGCTCTTCTTCTTCTACCAGTGTTGGTCTGCTTGCATTGTTAGGCATTTCTCATGGGGAAGCATTCAGACAACCATTCACCACAAACACAGGTCTGTGCTGCCCTTTTCATTTTCAGTGAGTTATATGAGCAGGCCCTAATTTATGGTCCGTTGAAGGTTTTTGGTCACCCAAGGCTTCAGCTTCTGGAGGATGCACAGGGACATTTCTAGCTTGTAAGCAGACAGTTGATTTGAAGGACTGGCTGATCCCTCTGCCCCCACTCAAAAGGACGTATGCTGCCTCTCCATGCTCGAGAGCCTTCATTAGAAAAGTTGTCAGCATCGGCAAACTTAAGAGACACCTTCCTTAATCACCCTTGGGGGATAGTTTATCCCACACGTATCAAGAAACCTTCGCAAGGTGGCTGAAAAGGGCATTGTTAAAGTGTCCTCACTATAATTAACTGTGATGTGGGTGTTAATTGAGTATATGAGTATAATTTCATGGTCGGTACCCTCTGTAACCCTCCAATACTTTGTGTACATTAACTGGGAGGGCACTATAGATTTACCTGTGAATTACTGTATACTGTAATTAATTTATCCTTGTTGAAACCAGGGCTCCTAATTCACAGTTTACTATATTTGTTTTCCACCTAAATGAAGACAGACCGCTATGATGTTGCGAAGGTGCAAAGAAATATTGTGGCACTGGAAAGAATAAGTTGCAAAGAACATTGTGGTGCAAATGATGTCATTTCTTGGGCCGGATCCTGT
>NW_015169953.1:39518-44439 GCF_001447785.1 Gekko japonicus | reverse complement strand
TACTTTTATCTCTTTCCAGACGTCCATTAGGGCTCCTCTTATGGTATGTTGCGTAAATTTTTTTGTTATTTTCTCTTCCTCATGCCATATGTATTTGTGCCATCCCGTTGCTAGGTTGATCCCTTCCAGCTTTAATAGTCTGTTGTTATCTAATGTCACCCAATCCCTTATCCAGGTTAGTGCTGCTGCTTTATAGTACAATTTCCAGTTCGGCACTCCAAACCCACCCCTTTCTTTTTTATCTTGCATGTATTTTCGGTTGATTCTTGTTTTTTTGTTATTCCATATAAACTTATTGCAGACTGCTTCCCAATCATTACAATATCTTGCTTTTCTTAACACTGGTAGGTTTTGTGCCAAAAATAGAAACCTGGGTAAGATATTCATTTTAATAACTGCAATTCTTCCCATCAATGAAATCTTCAGATCTTTCCATTTCTCCAAGTCTCTTTTAATTTCCTTCAGTAAGTTATTGTAATTATCTTCTATTAAAGTTATATTTTGGTTTGAGATTGTAACTCCTAAATATTTGACTTTTTAAACTATTTCCATCCTTGACAATTCTTGTAATTCATTTTTCTGCTTCTCTGCACAATTTTTAATTAGTATCTTTGTTTTTTTAAAATTAATTTGCAATCCTGCTGCTTGTCCGTACTCCTGTATTATTTGGGTTAATTTTACTATTGAAGTTATTGGATGTTCTAATATGAATACCACGTCATCTGCGTACGCTTGTAGCTTGAACTCTTCTTTTCTTATTTTTAGTCCCTTGATTTGTTCATTCTGTTGTACTTGCTCCAGTAGTGTCTCTAATGTAAAAATAAACAGTAGTGGCGATAAGGGACAACCTTGCCTAGTCCCTTTCTGTATTTTTATGTCTTGTGTCATATCTTTGTTTATTTGTATTTTTGCGGTTTGATTATTATAGATAGCTTTTATCATCGTTAAAAAGTTCGCTCCACAATTCCATACCTCCAGCTTCCTCAACATAAATTCCCAATTTACGTTGTCAAAAGCCTTTTCTGTGTCTAAGAATATTAAAGCTACATCCTTATCCGAATTTACTTCGTAGTATTCTAATACATTTATTATTGTCCTGATATTATTCTTCATATATCTTTTTGGCAGAAACCCTGCTTGATCCTGGTGTAGGACTTGTATTAGAATTTTTTTCAGTCTTGCTGCTAATATAGACGCAAATATCTTGTAATCTGAATTTAATAGGGAGATTGGTCTATAATTTTTGATATCTCTATCTTCCGTATCAGGCTTATGAATTAGAGTTATTATTGCCTGATTCCATGTTTCCGGAGTTTTCCCTGATTTAGTTATATTTTGTAGTACCTCTTTTAATGTTAGTGCGATTTGTTCTTCATATTTTTGATATATTTCTATTGGGATGCCGTCTGGTCCTGGCGCTTTATTCTTTTTCTGTTTCCTTATTGCCTCTGTTATTTCACATATTGTAATAGGATCATTTAGTATCTTAAATTGTTCATAATTGAATTTCTTTCTGTTAGTCTTCTCTAAGTATTTCCATACAGATTTCTTATCTTGTTCGTCCTGTTTGTATAACGATGTGTAAAATTCTTCTATTATCTTTTTATTTCTTCTATCATATATTTTCTTCTCCTTCCTTATTTCTGAGTGCTTTGATAATATTTCTTTCTTCTTGTTTCTTTAGTTTGTATGCTAACCACCTTGTCGGTTTGTTAGCGTTCTCAAAATAATAATGCTTGGCATATTCTAAATTCTTAGCAATTTCTCTGGGTAGCAGCAAATTCATTTGGTGGTGTAATAGTTTCAGCTTTATTTGTCTTGATTCGTTTCCTATCACCTTGCTCTGCAGGTCTTTTTCTACTTCTCGCACCTGTCTTGTGATTTTCTCATATTCTGTTCTTCTTTGTTTCCTTTTCCAGGCTTCTTGGTTAATAAAACATCCTCTTTAAAAAGCCTTAAATGCATCCCAAATCACCTCTATTGGTGTTTCTGCCTGTGTGTTCTGTTTGAAGAAGTTTGTTATTTCATCTTTCATTTTCTTATCAAATTCTTTATCTTTTGTTAGGTTTTTATTCAATCTCCATCTGATCTTCCGTTGTCTATCTTTTAAGCTTACCATTATTGGGCTATGGTCCGCAAATGTATTAGGCAATATTTCTATTTCAAGTATTTCCAGGCCATTGACAACCACGCCATGTCTATTCTAGACCATGAGCTGTGCCTTGCTGAATAAAATGTATAACCCTTTTTATCCAAGTTTCGTACTCTCCATGCATCTATTATACTCTGTTCTTCTATTATCTCAAAGAAGTCCATTGGAAGTTTATTTCCTGATTTTCTTCGTTTCACTCGAGTTTTCCTATCTTTACTCCCATCAATTACCGCATTGAAGTCTCCTATTAGACAGATTTCTGATGTAGCATATGTTGTTAATAGTTCTTTTAAGTTCCTGAAGAATTGTTCTTGTCTCTGATTTGGTGCATATATATTTATTATAAGAAGTGTTTTCTGCTGTCTTGTAACTTTATAGCCAATTGAAAACTAACACAATGAGCTCACAGCAAATAAACATAAATATGAAAGACTTAAAAAATGTGATTTTTTTTGGAATGCATTGCAGCTGAATTGAAAAACTTTGCAGAAAAGACATTACCGCCATTGATCAGGCATGAAATGGAGCCAATGCAAACCCAAATACAAAACCTAGTGCAAAAAATGAGCATAGAAACAGAAGAAATTAAAAACCAAATAAAAGAAAACAAGCAGGAAATTTTGAAAATTGCAGTGACAAATGCTAACGTGCAGGAGAAAATTAAAGGTATGGAAATGGAAGTGCAAGAAGTAAGAACTAAAACTGATGAAATTGAAGAGGCCCTGATAGGTCTAGAAATGGAAAAGGCAAATCTACTGATTAGATGTCAAAATGTACCTGAAAATATAGGTCAGAATTTAAAAGAAGAAATGATTAAACAGATTTCTGAACAGTTAAAGGTGGCAATGGAAGAAGAACTTGAAAAAGAAATAGATCAGGTATACAGAAAGAATAGTTCTTATGCCAGAAGAAATAAGGTTCCCAGAGAAATATACTTAAAATTTGTAAGAAGAGGAATGAGGGATAAAATATTAAAGGAAGCAGAAAGCACAAAAGTTAAAATCCAAGAGACGGAAGTGAGATTTCTAAAGGAAATACCCTGGAGAATCAGAGAAAGAAGACAGGGTTATGTAATCTTAACAAGACTATTAAGAGACAATGATGTTCAATACAGGTGGTTAGTCCCAGAGGGAATATTATTTACCTGGGAAGGGAAGAGACAGAGAATTGACTCCATATTTAAGGTGGAGGATTTTTTGGATAGATATGGAGAAAACCTGGGCTGGCAGAGAGAAGAAGATAGTGAGAGGGAAGATGAAGACCAGAAAGAGGAACCAGGGGCAGGGATAGGAAAGGAAAAAAGAGGGAAAAAAAGAGGAAAAAGAAATCAATATGGGCCGTCAAATATACTAACTAGATACCAAAAAAGAGCAAAAGAACAAGGAAAGGGGAACAGGAAGTAAAATGGAAAAGCAAAAACAAATTAAAATACTTTCAGTGAACATTAATGGTTTGAATAGTCAATCAAAGAGAAGAAGAACCTTTCATCAATTAAAGAAACTTCAACTAGAAATAATTTGTTTGCAGGAAACACATATAAAACAAATGGACATTAAATATTTTAAAAACAAGAAATTAGGGAAATTATTCACGGCTTCGGATACCCCCCAAAAAAGGGGCGTAGCGACATATGTCAAGGAACACTTAAATCCTGAAATGGTGTATGCATCAAATGACGGGAGAATATTGATGGTAAAAGTTACATTGGGGCCAGTCCTGATAGGGATGGGAAATTCCTGGAGATTTGAGGGATGGAGCCTGAAGAGGGTGAGGTTTGAGGAGGGGTGGGACCTCAGACAGGTACAATGCCATAGACGCCACCCTCCAAACCAGTCAGTCCCTCATGGGGAACCATTGTTGCCAATCTCCAGGTGAGGGCTGGAGACCACTCAGAATTACAACTGCTCTGCAGAAGGGAGGGCAGAAGTCAGCTGAAGTCAAAGGGACAGATAATGGTAGGTTGATGGTTAGCTGGGAAGGAGATGGGGTTGCCAACTCCAGGCTGGCAAATTCCTGGGGATTTGAGGGGTGGAGCCTGGAGAGGGTGGGGTTTGCAGAGGGGTGGGACCTCAGACAGGTAGAATGCCATAGACCCCCCCCTCCAAGCCAGCCATTTCATCCTGGGTAACAATTGCTGCCAATCTCCAGGTGAGGGCTAGAGATCACTCAAAATTCCAACTGCTCTTCAGGTAGCAGAGATCAGTTCCTCTGGAGAAAACAGTGGACTCTGTCATTATACCCTGCTGAGGTCACCACAGCAAATTGACACTGTTTTCCCAAAGCCAGAGCACTCCCCCTGAGCCTCTTTCTAGATCTCGTTGTATTTATTTTCCACAATGGGCCTTATTCCTAGTGTGTACATATGTATACAAGAGGCAATTAAAATTGATTACAGTATTTGGTGGCAGACTAGAATCATAGAAACCCAGAATCATAGAATCTTAGAGTTGGAAGAGACCATCTAGTCCAACCCCCTGCTCAATGCAGGATCAAACTAGAGCATCCCTGACAAGTGTTTGTCCAGGCGCTGCTTAAAGAATGCCAGTGAGGGGGAGCTCATCACTTCCCTAGGCAGCTGATTCCACTGTTGCACAACTCTTACTGTAAAAAAAGTTTTTCCTAATATCCAGCTGGTATCTTCCTGTCCTTAATTTAAACCCATTATTGTGAGTCCTCTCCTCTGCTGCCAAGAGGAACAGCTCCCTGTCCTCTTCTAAGTGACAGCCCTTCAAATACTTGAAGAGAGCAATCGTGTCCCACCTTCATCCT
>NW_015169953.1:31367-38668 GCF_001447785.1 Gekko japonicus | reverse complement strand
ATTTCCCCCCACCATTTTTTTTTTAGGTTGCCAATATGCGCTAGGGCAAATAGTTTGTTTGTTTTAAAAAAGAAAAGGCCCTTAGTTAACTTTCCGGAGGAGTCCAGGACTTCGGGGAGGCCAGTTTGGGCTTTAAACTTTAAAGGTAAGTTCTTACCTTTAAAGTTTAAATGTAAGATGGGGTGTTTTGAGCATGCGCAAAGATCGCAATTCTGTGGATGGCTGCCTATGCGCATGCTCAAATTGAGGTGTTTTTTTTTTAAAAAGCCGATGCCCGCAGCATGCGGGCATAAAGCGATGGGCTCCGCTGTGAGGGAGGTAAGTGTATGGTGTAAATCCCCCAAATCTAGAACAAAAGTCCATTTCCAAAGGTGGTATCTCCCATCATCCCGCCCCCATCCACCCCACCCCCCCAAACTCCTTTCTCAATGCCTCTCCATCCCAGCCTCGCAGTACAAAGAAGAGGCATCTTCCCCGGCGGAGCGACAGGACGGAGGCACTCTGGGTGCGGTAGTTTTCTCCCTGGCCACCTGACGGTGTGTGCTGGCACAGCCCGGGGCTTATAAGAACTACCCGCCCCACCAGGCAGTGCGGCTGCAAGCTTTGGCTGGTGCAGTCTATTACCTCCCGCCGACGGTGGTGGGAAGGCGAGACTTGAAGAAGGTGATCGCATTTCAGCCGGCAGAAACTGCACTGGTTCCAACCGGTACAGTTTATGCCGGCTGAAATGACGCTTCTGAACACACCCTCTGTGTTCCAGTTCGATTCACTTTTCATAGCAGCTTTGAGACCGGCAAGAGTTTCAGTGTGTGAGCTCCAGAGAGTGAAATCTTCCTTTGTCAGAACAAAGCAGAAATGAAGATCTGTGCACTCATTTATTCTAGTTAAAAAGTGGGTTTTTTTAAAAAAATATTTTATATCTTATTTCAGTTTTTTTAGAAATAGCATAAAGGAAAAAAGGGTATGAGGGGGAGAAAGAAATAAGGGTAATGCACTTTTTTTTACAAACGTTGTAGACAATATTTAAAAAATGGATTGATAAATCTATGGGTGCGGTCACACGCACTGGATAAAACTGGGGAGAAGGGAAGCAAGGCTATTTCCTCCGGGAGGAAATAGACCCACAGTTGCATGATCACACCTCCCTTTGAAGCTGCGGGCACAGCCCGTCAGTGTGTGATCAGACACAACTGCGGGTGAGTCATTTTTTGGTGCCATTTGTTTCCCATGTGCTTAAAGGAGGAATTAACGAACTACACCTCCACACTGAGGGCTCCCCATGGGGTTTGAGATGATGTGCATAATGCAAAGGGCCGCCCTGGAAACAATGGCATGGAGGTGGGATGGCCTGATCAGACCATCCTGATGGCATGAGAGCGCGCTGGAGTGATCAGGCAGGGGGAAGTCCATCCGTGGCCCATTGCAACCTGTTTACCACCGGATTTTCCCCAGTGTCTTTAACTCCACTTCTGCGGTAGAACAGAATGGGTTGCTGACAGCTGTGGGGCGCTTCCCAGATATTGTTGTCTGATCGCGCCCTTTAAATCCACTCGGCATTTGTGCCTATGGTGTGGCTAATTGTGCATATGATCGTGACCTTTGAACACACAGATATTGTATTTTTTATGTCCACCGTGTTTCACATAGCATTGGTATGTTGGGTGTTTTCACAAATCCCAATCTAAAATAGAAATTATAAGGAAGGACATATAAACAAATTATCTCAATATTTTATATAATTTTGAAGTAATCCCATAGCATTTAAAATAATTTATAGTAATTAGGCAATAAGAAGACTCCATATTACATTTAAGAATCATCCTACATTCACAGTTTAACTGTGTAATTATGAACAATTGATAACCATCAGTTAACTGAAAAGCAAGGCATAATATTGTAATATGGTATTGTAGTATTGTATCACTTTTATAGCTCTATCTATAATAAGTATAAAAGGCTCTCTGTTTATTCTCAAATTCACTATTTTATCTTTTATTTAAAAGATTCATCAATTTCACCATGACGGCATATGCTTCCATTTTACCTTTCCAGTCTTCAAGATTTGAACAAGCCTCAGTTTTCCATTTGGTTGCAAAAACTACTCATGCTGTCATTAACGTATATTGGAATGGTTCATGTATTGCTCTTCCAACATACATCCCAATACAATAGACTTTTTTAACATGGCAAATTTTATATTCACAGTTTTTGATCTTTAGCATGTCTTCCATTCCAATATTTACTAATCTTTTTACAAGACCACCACATATGATAAAATGTACCATTAATCTCTTTACATTTCCAGTATTTTCCAACATAATTTTTGTCCATTCTCTCTATATCTTTCAGAGTAGTATAGCAGGAAAGAACATGTTATACCAATTTTCTCTAAGTGATGACTGGTTGTAAATTTTATATTCTATGTCCACAAATTTTTGCATTGTTGAAATGAGATCTCTTTGTTGAAGTTCTGCAACCGTTTCACCATAATGTCTTGAGTTGTTCTGTTTCTGTGTCATACTGAAGTAAGAATTTATAGATGTGACCTAAGAGATGACCTTTTTTATTCAATACTATCTTTTCAAAATCTGTCAGGTTTCTCAATCTGTCTTTTCTGCACACATTATTTCTTTAAGTCTCGATGTCACTTGAAAATATGTTAACCAATGTATCTTTTCTCCTTCTGCACTGATAGTCTACCAGTATTTGATTTTCCCTTGTGTACCAATCATATCATGATATGATATAAATTCATTATTTTTCTTCTCAGATTTATCATAATAAGGCGCTATTGGTGACATTACAGGTGATGTAGGTGGACAAATTCTTGTATTTAACAACCACCAATTTTTCATTAGACTGTCTTTAATAACTCCCCAACTGTCTGGCGGATTTCCCCACCACCAAATCTTCAGTTCCCCTCAGTGACTGAGTCGCTCTACAGTAGCGTGTATATCCCACTGTATGTTTATATATTTAGTTTAGGCTTTTTCTCAGCTCAGGAACTCTATTGAAAATACAGGAGTTGTCCAGGTTTTTTTTAAACACTTGAGAAATGGCAATTTCATCAGTCTTTCATATGGATTTTTTAATCTGGTCAAAGATTCATACCAAACCAGCTGCTTGATAGTATAACTTCATGTTGGGTAGAGATGGTAGGAGGGACGTTGTAATGAATGTTAGTAAAGGGTACAAAGAACTGAGCCTGCACACGAAAGCTTGTACCCGGAATTAAGCTTCGTTAGCCTTAACAGTGCCACTGACACAGACTTTGTTCTCTGGCTTTGGACCAACATGGGTACCCACCTAAATCTGTAATCAACTTGATTAGAGCAAAGGGGAAATGCTGGTGGGCTTTAACAAAGTGGGCTTTGATCCCCTGAGACTCTTGTTCATCTTTAAGGTGCTCCTGGGCTTGAATCTAACTCTTTTACTGCAGACCAGCACAGCTGCCCTCTGAAATGACCTACAGGTGTGGATGTAACTTTTTTCTCCCCGAACCCAAAGGGGGGAACTCTCAGGTAGGAATGAGTCCTACTGGTCCAAGTGTTCCTTAATGCTGTCAATCTCTACCTTTGATGGCCCAGTCCCATCTACCTTCTGTCTGGCCCTGGGGACCAAACTACATGCTACATTTTCCCCAGGCACATCCCTGGGGCTAGTTGAGAAGCATTTTCCTGAAGTTCTAGGGGTGTGTACTGAATTTCTTTTGGTAGAATACAGGTATGGGGCTCTCAGGGCTAACATATTTAGGATTCCTAAATATCCCCCAAAATGAGGTTCAGCAATGCTGGCTGGTTCTGGAGATATTCAGGAATCCTGAATATACGGCTCCATTATACCCTATGGGCCTTTAAAATCAATGGCAAAATCTGGGAGTGGGAAAGAGGGAGTTTGAGGGAGAAACACCAAATTGGCTGCGTAGCTGCTGGAGCCTCTTCCCAAAAGAACCCCCAAGTTCCAAAAAGATTGGAGAAGGGGGTCCAATTCTATGGGGCCCCAAAATGGCTGCCCCTATTCCCCTTGGTTTCTATTGTGGGGGGAGCTTTCTGCAAGGACAGCAGAACAGTGCATTCAATGCAGTTGCAGTCAGCAACGGAACCCTGTGCCACTGCCAACCTGTATGGCACTACATCAAGAAGCGACAACAGCACAACAACTAACACCAACTAGAACTTACAAGACACACTACTGAACAACAACCAACACCTCACAGACTCTTACCCAACAACCAAAAAGTATCTACACTTAAACAGGAAAACTTTACTGAACCCAACCTTCACAACACTGCAACAACTAACACATACCACAGGAGACATTTAACTACTGAGCAAAGATGCACACTAGTGAAGAACAACCAGTCCCCCACCAGCAACCCAAAGTAACAATCTAAACAGGTAACATTTAAAAAAAAACACCAACCTTCACCACAACAGTGGAAGTACAACAACAAAGACAAACCAGAACTTACAAAAAAGGCACATTATTGATTTTGAAAAACCCACCAGCTCCGCCGCCCAAGGAACCCAAAAGAATAAACTAATGAACAATCAAACTTTTTAAAACAGGAAAACAAACTTTTAAACTTTTAATACACTTAAATTGTAACTTTAAGCAAAATTGAATTGAGCAAAGCCAATCCCCCCAACACCGACCCAACAGAACCCACCCACTCAGACCAATCAATTCACCCACCCAACACAGGATACATAAAGGAAGACTTTCAAAAACCCTTTTATTTATTTATTTATTTATTTATTATTTAGATTTTTATCCCGCCCTCCCCGTCTATAGAAACTAGCTGATGTCTTCAGTCTTCAGTCCAGGCAGGGAGGAGTCCACCATGGTCCATGCTGAAATGCTACTGCAAGTTTTTTCACTGCCCTCCCAAGGAAGGTAGGTGGTGCAGCTGTTTGGGTGGGCCAGCAGCAAGCAACACCAGCCTTGCAAACAGCTGCACCATGCATTTGCAGATGCATGCTAGTGGTTGGCTGTAAGCTGCCCTCTTTCACCACCCCCTCTCCCCTTATCCCATAGAGAATCTGATTTGGCATTTGGGGACCCTGAATTCTGCCCAACATGCACTAATCAGACAATTATTTGGCTCGACGGAGCCAAATGAACCCCCCTACTGGACAGCAGACAGAAGGACCATGCCTTTCCCCCAATCTGAAGCAGCTTGGGGGGGGGTGGTGGTTCTGTGTACCTTTTCACATAAAACTAGTGTGAAGATCTTCAAGCAGTCCAAGGAAACAGTGTTTTCACAGGGCCATGACAGGAAATCTGTGAGGGTGGGGAAGAGATCGAAGACCCTTTCTCTGTGCAATGTGCTCCTAATCTGCATGTTAGACTCATGTTCCTGATGAGCACTCCAAAGACTGTAGATGAAAGATTCTTAAGCTTTCCTTCAGAACTCCCTCCAGTTATGAATAGCATACCTAATATTTAAGAATGAAGGGACCATCTCAAGTTATTTATTTAGTGATGGCAAAAGGAAATGTGCACCCTCCTTCTGGGGACCGAGCACACCATCTTTTCCAGTGCTTATTTGGAAATCTTAAGTATTTCAACCTTTTGGGGACTTTCCTTCTTGGCCACACATAATGCCTTACCCCTTAATGAATTGTTTGGCAGACTCTCAGCTAGACTGATTGAACAGAGAGTCTGCTCATGTCAAAATGAAAATACAGAAACACTCATTTAAAAAAAAAATTCAGTTGTGAGTTATATTCTTCCATGTGTTGACATGATCACCATTTATGATATTTGTTATGTGGCAAAGTTAAGGCTGTTAGCCTATCTGTAGCCTGTTAGTTAACTGCTGCATTGAAGATTTGTCCAAAGACATAATTAGTTCACACCTAAATGCTCATTTGTGTACAGGTGCTCTTTTTGCACTGGAACTGGAACTGGAACCTGATAAGCACAGAACCTTGGAATCTGCCTCTCCACCCCATCCAAGACACCCCCCAAAAGAAATGCTATGTTTATCTGCGCTTTCTTTTGAGACAATAGAATAGCAGGATGACCTCATTGCCTATTTCTGTCAAATCTCTCCTTCTTTTTTTTTAACATTTCTTCTTTCATTCTTTACAGAAAAAAGAGCAAGAAAAGCTAAAAAAAACTTAAAATCTCGCAACCAAATAAAATAGGGGGGAAAATGAACATAAAGTAGAAAGAAAAATATAACAAGAGTGGTGGCAGATCTATGCATAAGTTTCTACAAAAGTTTTCCAAATGTCTAAAAATAAGTTCTTACACATTTGTCCTCTATATGCCATATGTTCAGATACTGATAATGTCATAATGTCAGTCTATTGAGTTACAGGTTTTTTTGTATTTGTAACATTTTCAAAATTCATCAGCCCCTACTATTAGAGGCTGGTTGTGGTTAGTACATTGTTAAAGGCACATTCCCTAAGGTTCATCCTCAACTGGCCATTGTCCACAACTACAGCAGCAGCAGCTGGGAGGATGAGAAAATGGGCCAGATCAGTGGCAGCAGTCTCCCTTCCCAATTCCCAAGTAAGGGTAGTGTAGCCTTGGAGGAACACCACAGAGAAAACCTTTGAAGGCATCTGATTTCTAAAATCTCAGAATCACTATCACATACTTAATATCTCGTGTCCTCTCATTCAATCATTTTCTACATTTTTAAAATCTTTCTTGCGTGTCAGTGCTAAAGGTGGCCTATGAACATACCAAACAAATTTTAAAAAGCATTCCTGTGGACTGTAGAATATACAGACTCTTGCCACTTGTCTTTGTCAATATTGAAAAATAGATTTTAAGGAGCAATGGTCAGAATTTTGTGAACTGTACAGAAGAACATAAGAACATAATAGACGCCAATGTTGGATCAGGCCAAAGGCCCATCCAGTCCAACACTCTGTGTCACACAGTGGCCAGAAATACCAGTGCCATCAGGAGGTCCACCAGTGGAGCCAGGACATTAGAAGCCCTCCCACTGTTGACCCCCCCCCAGCACCAAGAAGACAAAGCATCACTTGCCCCAGAGCCCCTATCTGTAATTTGTGGCTAATAGCCACTGACGGACCTCTCCTCCATATGCTTATCTAATTCCCTTTTGAAGCCGTCCATACCTGTAGCCACCACCACTTCCTGTGGCAGTGAATTCCATGTGTTAATCACTCTTTGGGTGAAGAAGGACTTCCTTTTATCCAGTTTAACCCGACCGCTCTGCAGTTTCATGGAGTGCCCACGAGTTCTTGTAGTGTGAGAAAGGGAGAAAAGTACCTCTTTCTCTACCTGCTCTTTCCCATGCATAATCTTATAAACCT
>NW_015169953.1:9946-28311 GCF_001447785.1 Gekko japonicus | reverse complement strand
TTAATCATTCGAGTTGCCCCTTTCTGCACTTTTTCCAAAGCTATAATATCCTTTTTGAGGTGTGGCGACCAGAATTGTACACAGTATTCCAAATAAGGTTGCACCATTGATTTATATAGGGGCATTGTGATATTGGCTGATTTGTTTTCAATACCCTTCCTAATAATCCCCAGCATAGCATTGGCCTTTTTTATTGCAGTCACTCACTGTCTCGACATTTTCAGTGAATTATCTACCACGACTCCAAGATCTCTCTCTTGGTCAGTCTCTGCAAGTTTGGACCCCATCAATGTGTATTTATATTTAGGATTTTTGGCTCCAATGTGCATCACCTTGCACTTGGCCACATTGAACCCCATTTGCCACATTGACGCCCACTCACACATCCTTGACAGATTCCTTTGGAGTGCCTCATAATCCTCCCTGGTTTTCACCACCCTAAACAATTTCGTATCATCCGCAAATTTAGCCACTTCACTGCTTACTCCCAACTCCAAATCATTAATGAACAAGTTAAAAAGCATTGGACCAAGTACTGATCCCTGCGGTACCCCACTGCTTACCACCCTCCACTGAGAGAACTGCCCATTTATACTCTCTCTGTTTTCTATTAATTAGCCAGTTTTTGAGCCACAAAAGGACTTGTCCTTTTATCCTGTGATTCTTGAGCTTACTTATGAGCCTTTGATGAGGAACTTTATCAAAAGCTTTCTGGAAGTCAAGATGAACAATATCTATTGGGTCCCCCTTGTCCACATGTTTGTTCACCCCCTCAAAGAACATTAACAGGTTAGTGAGACAAGATCTTCCCTTACAGAACCCATGCTGAGTCTTCCTCAATCGTTTTTGTTCATCTATGTGCCTACTAATTCTTTCCTTAATAATGGTTTCCACCAATTTACTTGGCTGGTATGGTGGGGCTGCAGGGCTTGGAGTATCTATTTAACTTTAGATAGAGAGGGAGGGAAAAAAGAGAGAGAGAGAAGGAAGGATGGAAGGAAGGAAGGAAGGAAGGAAGGAAGGAAGGAAGGAAGGAGGAAAAAAAGCAAATAGATGGGGGGGAGGGAGAGGTGGAAAGAAAGCAACTTTAACTTTGAAAGCATCCTCCATGCCTCCCCACCCCCCACTGGCTGGCTTGGCTTGAGAAGGGATTTGAAGGGACAAATGCCTTTTCCAACAAGTTGGTCAGCGGGGCTCTGGGGCTCTGAGAATGCATTTAAAGTTGCTTCCTTTCTCTGCTCCCCTCCACCTCAAGCCTAATTAGGGAGAGGAACACTGGCTGGGGAAGGGAAGAACAATTAGGTAGGCATAGCTCCCCTTCACTTCCCCGGGAGCAGCACAATATGTGTAAAAGAGCCACATGTGGCTCCCGTGACACAGTTTGGCCACCCCTATGCCACACAGATAATTCAAGGAGAACATTTAAGTCCCTAAGTCGGCGAGGAGGGCGGGGGGAAAAATCTGAAAAATAAATAAAATAAATAAAAACATCTTCCCCAAAGATAAGCAGGCCACAGGCAACAAGCCATTTCCAGAAAGGAGTTCCCGATCAATTCAGCTTCCAGTATTTATATTCTTAAAATCATCTCCCGACAATAGCTTGCTGCCTCAATTGGTAAGGACATGTATTCTTGGTTAACTGATTGTCTTATAACTTCAAACTCCATACAAAATTATTTATACTTGAATCTTTCCTTAAAAGATAGGGGGAAAGTCAGTTCATGCCTGCTACTTTTTATTATATTGTATTGTACTTTAAAATAGTGATTGCAAGTTTCTCATACATGTGGCTATCTTTCGGCCTTCAAGCAATGCACCCCATTTTTTGGACTAGATCCTCCCTTCTGTGAATGTGGATTTTCTTGACATTCTCAGATGCTTCTGCTTCCATTGATATGGTTTAGTCAGTTTCTAGTCTAAAAAAGGCCATGTTAAAGTATTATTCTTTTGTTTCTTATCCCTTTCGAAGGCTACTCTATCCTGGATCTCTAGACCCCCTCCTTGAGACTAAGCCAACTCTGTTTCTAAAATGAAGAAACATCCTTCATGATCTTTTTGGATGGGACCAGCAACTGTTTCCCTATACTCCCAGCCATATCCATGACATAGTGTCACTGCCTTTAAGATATACTCTCTGTTTCTTGTTTTACCTAGAAAGTCCAGCTGGGTGGCAGCAGTTAGCATTCTGCTCCAGGCCTACTTATTTATACTTAGCTGTTGATCTCTTGATGTGCTTATAAGGCTTATGAGTTCATATTTCAGAATGGAGCACTAGGACTTCCCTTTCTTCTATGGTATACAGTACTGATGGAGTGATTGTTGCTAGTAAATACAATGAAGACTAGAGATTAGTTGGGAATTGAGAGAGATGGGAGTGCTGTTGGCAGGCCTCCTATTAAGAAGTTTCTGATTAGAGTTTTCTCTGTAGCACTGAGAAAAGACATTTTGGTGGAATGCTATGAGGAAGGAAATGCATATGTAAATTTTGAATTTGGTTGGTAGGTAGGGCCCTCATAGAAGGAGAGGGGTTGAATGGGAGGAAGTGACCTTGACCTGGACGTGACATCACATCCTAGAGCTGCCACCCTAGGCAACACCGTGAGCTTGAACTGGTAACTCTGGGGCCACGTTATTTCCATCCCAAACTTCCTTCTTTTTTTGTGTGGCTGCTGTCAGATGGTACCATTTTCAAAGTGCGTCAAGAGCTGCCAACCTGGATCCAGCAAGATGGCTGTGGAGGGGAAAGAAATCTGCTGCTATAATTGTACTCCGTGTCCTGAAGGAATGGTTTCAGTCCAAATGGGTAAGGTTGAGATCAAAAAGTAAATACAGAGCTTTTAAATTTGGGATGGTTCTAATTCTCATCACTTATTCTGGCAGCTGGGGGAGCTGAAATCTCATTTTTTGTACAGACATAGCAAAGTAGAGGCTCGAAAGCCACATCTCATCTGACAAAGCTTTTTCTCCATAGAGCTATATTTTCACCCTCTTTTTTCAGTCCCTACTAAACATTCTTTTAGGATTTATAGGATGTACCACTACTATAAGGAAACATAGCAATTGGTATTCCTGTAACATTTTCAATCACACCTTCTCATTTCCTGATGGAAAGTTAAATTCTGTCATCTCATTAAAGCTGTACAGATTTTGTGTAGAATTAAGGTATTCAGGACATGGGTAATAAAAAAATCCAGGTGATCAATATCTACTGTTTAGCTTCCCTGAATGAAATAGCTGTCATTTAATCAGAGTATGAAGAAAGATTTCAAACAAAGGAAAAAAGGATGATATGTTAACAGCACATAGTTTTTGCCATGGAAGTCTCTAACAAGATGAAGTAAAATAAACGAACAAACAGAAGATTCTGAACATGATTTCTCAGAAAATGTTCTCTGTTGCAAAATATCCCTATATTCTCTAATCTGCCTTGATTGTCAGTGACAATGTTGAAATAAGATGAATAAAAAAAACAAACTGAATGATGTTTATTGATATACTGAGGATGGATCTATCTCAATTAAAGTAGCAAAATATCTTTGTAAAGAAGATCTTCCTTCTTAATTTCAGATGCCGACCAATGTCAGAAGTGCCCAGAGGACCAATATCCAAATGAAAAGCGTAAACAATGCATTCCCCGAAGGTTCACTTTCTTATCCTATGGAGAACCCTTGGGAGCAATGTTGACTTCCTTTGCAGTTTTATCTTCCTTGTCCACAGTTATGGTGATGGGGCTCTTCATTCAACACTGGGACACTCCCATTGCCAAAGCCAACAACAGGAGCATCACTTGCACCCTCCTCACCTCTCTCTTGCTTGGCTTCCTTTCCTCTTTTCTATTTATTGGTCAGCCTGGGAAGGTGACCTGCCTTCTACGACAAACAGTGTTTGGCATCACCTTCTCTCTCTCTGTTTCCTGTGTGTTGGCCAAAACCATCACTGTGGTTCTGGTCTTCATGGCTACCCAGCCAGGACACAGCATCATGAAATGGGCAGGGAAGAAACTGGCAACATCTGTCATCATTTTCTGTTCTCTCATTCAATCTTCCATCTGCACTGTGTGGATAGTGACCTCCCCCCCTTTCCCAGAGCTTGACTGGCACTCCCAGATCAGCCAGATTACAGTGCAATGCAATGAAGGCTCAGAGATCATGTTCTATGTTGTTCTGGGCTACATGGGCCTTCTGGCTGTTATGAGCTTCATTCTGGCCTTCCTAGCCAGAAGGTTGCCTGACAGTTTCAATGAAGCCAAGCTGATCACCTTTAGCATGTTGTTGTTCTGCAGTGTTTGGGTGTCCTTTGTTCCAACGTACTTGAGCACGAAGGGGAAATACATGGTGGCTGTGGAGGTCTTCTCCATCTTGGCCTCTAGTGCTGGGTTGCTGGGTTGCATCTTCCTTCCCAAATGCTATATTATTCTAGCAAGACCTCAGCTGAACACCAAGGAGCAACTAGTGAGGAAAAAGAGCGGCCTCAGTTAGTTCTTTATTTCTTTCTCTCTTTTTTTGCTCTGAAGACATTTTTCTCTTAATCTATTTCTTTTAATATTTCTCCCTTAGTCTTAATCTAGCACTTCCCAATGAAGTGACAAGACAAAAATGTGTTGGTTAAACTAAATTTTATTAAACAACTGATCTAAATAATTTCCCCTTGATTGTGTTTGTTAAAATTTATTCAGAAAGGAATTCACTTGTACTTGTCTGCTAAGGATAAAAAACTAATTCCCTGCTGCCCCATAAATCCTGTACTCAGGAGAGTCAATAGCATGTGACCCTTTGTGAGGAAACCAGAGCTCACTTATAAGCTTTTCTTTCATGACTTCTGATGAGATGGATGCTGAACTTCCTATGTTTGTGGTGAAGGACAATATTTCTGTCCCGGCTCCGAGGATCCGGGTCTCTCCCACAAGCCCCCACTCGACCCCCACCGCAGAACTCTCCCGCTTACGGCACCCAAGGGCTCCATATGGGGCGAGGAGGTAGCGGCTCAGGAGGCTGCAAAAACGAGGGGTGTCGGACCGCAGCGCAACCCCTTCCCTGCAGAGCATGTCCTCGGGTGTGCTGCCGGAGGGCGGGCCTCGAGACAACGACACTGCCACCAGGGTCCACAGAGCAATCCCATCCAGGTGGCGGCGGGCGACGAACTCCACCCCCCTTTTTCCGGGCGGGGTCGAACCAGCCCACCTGGGCAGAGCATCGGCGCTTTTGTAGGGAGGCGGGGCCAGGTAGGATGGACACCTCTTGTGTCCAATGAGAGGGAAGGAAGGGAGGGATTTGGTATAAAAAGGGGAACAAGAAGGGAGGCCGGGGAGGAAGTGCTGGGGAGTCGAGTGGGGGAGATGGTTCGACCGGAGGTCGGAGGGAGAGCCGACTAGGCAAGCTTTCCCTTAGACTCTCACAGGGGCACAGAGTTACCCTCGGTGATGGAACCAGGTAACCTGCGCCATTTCTGAGGCCTCCTGTTCCCCTTGTAGAGAGGGGAAAGCATCCTTCGGGATGGCGACTGGGGGGGAAAGAAGACCCCCTTTATCCAGCAGGGGTGCCAGAAGTGGTGGAGAATGTGGGCACGCCCCTAATGACAGGGTACCCCCTACCTCATCTCCCGGCCCCACCCGGGTGGAAGAGCTCTTGCGCTCACCAGCCGCATCACTTCATCTTTACTTCGAGACTCCACTTGCGCAATGGAAGTCCAGGTAGGAGCAACAGCTGAAACCGCGGTGTCAGCTATGGACCTCACAAAGTTTGGACAGTTGCTGGCAGAACACCAGGCCCAAGTACTAAGGGATGTGTCTCAACAGCAACAGGCTGCCCAGGCCGCCCTGGTGCGAGATTTGCAACAGGTCCTGGCAACCCTGAGGGATCAGAACCCGCCCCCTAACCCTACGGGTCTAGGGTGAAGCCCGTGGCCCCCGCTCACTAAATTAGGCCCCGACGATAACATAAAGGCTTTCTTGGAAACATTTGAGAGGGTAGCCGAAGCCTCACGATAGCCTCGCAAACAATGGGCCTTCACTATAGGGCCATATTTAACAGGCGAAGCCCAAGCTGCACTTAAAGCATTGGAACATGCCGATGCTTCTGATTATGATAAACTCAAAACCGTGGTGCTTGATCACTTGGGTGTCTCTCCAGAGACACACCGCCAACGTCTGCGTAGTTTACAAGTGCCTCCTGGGTGCAGACCCCGCGCCTTCATTGCCAGTCTTAAAGACGTGGCAACTCGCTGGCTTGAACCAGCCTTAGAAGATGGGCAACGTATCGTTGAACAGGTAGTGGTGGAGAAGCTGCTACAAGTCCTCCCAGCGAAAGCTCGCCAATGGGTTGCCTGTTGGAAGCCCTCCAAGATAAATGAAGCCCAGGGAGAGCTGTTTCCGGTCCCGACAAGGGAGGACACCGAGGCATGCTCTGAGCATCCAACTTTCTCTTACACCACTAAATAATGTTCTAACAGTGAGCAAAAGTTCTTACAAGAAGAAAGGACTTTGGCAAGGAACTTGGGTTTCCTTTGAGAGAAGTGGCAACTCTCTCAGAACAGGGGGGCTGTTCCAAAGCAAGGAGGTGTATGGAGATGGAGCGGGCGAGAAGTATCGTCCGCCCTGTATAAGCCGTGACAAAAAGAATATGCAGGGTACATCATGCGAAATGCTGGCCTGGATGAATCACAAGCGGGAATTAAGATTGCTGGGGAAAAGATCAACAACCTCAGATATGCAGACGATACCACTCTAATGGCTGAAAGTGAAGAGGACCTAAAGAGCCTCTTGCTCAGAGTTAAAGAGGAGAGCGCAAAAGTGGGCTTGAAGCTCAACATCAAAAAAACTAAGGTCATGGCATCCGGCCCCATCACTCCTTGGCAAATAGAAGGGGAAGTCGTGGAAGTAGTGGCAGACTTCACGTTCCTGGGATCCCAGATCGCCGCAGACTGTGACTGCAGCCATGAAATTGAAAGACGCCTGCTCCTTGGGAGGAAAGCGATGGCGAACCTAAACAGCATGATAAAAAGTAGAGACATCACCCTGCCAACAAAAGTCCGCATGGTCAAAGCAATGGTATTCCCAGTAGACATGTATGGCTGCGAGAGTTGGACTATAAGGAAGGCCGAGCACCGAAGAATAGATTCTTTTGAACTATGATTCTGGAGGAGACTCTTGAGAGTCCCTTGGACTGCAAGAAGATCAAATCAGTCAATCCTAAAAGAAATCAACCCTGACTGTTCCCTGGAAGGCCAGATAATGAAACTGAAGCTCAAATACTTTGGCCACCAAATGAGAAGGGAGCACTCACTGGAGAAGACCCTGATGCTGGGAAAGATTGAAGGTCAAAGAAGACGGGGACGGCAAAGGATGAGATGGTTAGACAGTGTCAGCGATGCAACGAACATGAAATTGAGCCAACTTCAGAGGACGGCGGAAGACAGGAGGGCCTGGCGGGAGATGATCCATGGGGTCGCGAAGAGTCGGACTCGACTGTGCGACTGAACAACAACAAAAATAAAAACCGAAGCTAAGTATTTTATTTTTTCTTTCATCATAGTTGTGTGTGAAGCTTATTCAACTAAATAGAATTAAGGTTTAAAATAAATTGTGCATGTTAAAAATAAAACAGAACTTGCGCACTGAGGGAAGGTGGAAAGAGTAAATAAACCGGCGAAACTTAGAGACCACAGAAGAGTTTGTATAAGTATTAGGAAGTGCTTGTACAATTGATTAAAAGGGTAGGTGAAATAAAATACTCGGGATAATAGTTGATAATATAAGAGGTATAGAAATAATTGAAACATACCTTACAGCTGGTGTGATTGTCTTTTTAAGAGAGAAAAAATGAAGGTGACGAGGCAGTCCGAGTAGTGAGAACCCAGAAGCAAGTAAAGGGCATGGTGAAGTGTCGACGGGGGTGTGCCAGGAGTGTCAGGAAATCTGTGGAGTCAGAGGACGAGGACGAGGGGCAGAGCAGACGGAGAGAGAGAGGGCAATGTACCGACGAGCGACGGAGCGAGCGAAGCAAGCGGAGAGAGCATAGGAGAAGTCGGAACAAGGAAAAGGTGACATCAACGGCTGTGCGGCAAAGTGGAGCAGTGGGAATCTAATATTGAACAAGACACACAACGAGGCTGAAAGTAGAGCGAAGGAAAGGCGAAGCCGAGAAGAAAGAGGACAATAATAGGAGTCGTGAAAGTTGTGAAAGGACAGAAGGGTTAGAAAAGAGAACGGAATAAACGTATATATAAGAGATTGAATTAAAGGGATAGGAAACGTTAAGGTTAGGAAAACCAAACTAGTATAAAGCTTCCAAGGTGGTGCAACCAGTACATAAAGAAGGGACAGCTATCAGAGCAAAAGGTAGTCAAAAAGTAAAAGTAAGTAAATTAACAAATGAACAGATAAACAAATAAATAAATTGGGAAAAAATATTTACAATAAAGAACTAGCAAAAAGGAAAACACAGATGGCATCAGGTTCCTGAAAACAACAACAACAGGGGTACCATCACCTAGTCAGATGGGGGGAGCATCCCACTTAAAAGTAGGTGCCACACAAATTACAATGGCTGACATACAAACAATGATGTGCAATTATTTGCAGCAAGCAGCACAATAGACTGCAGAGGTAATTAAAAAAGAACTGGAACCATTACAAGTTAAAATTAATGAAATTTCAACACAATTAAAAGCAGATACACAAGAAATAAAAACAGAGATTAAAAAAATAATAGAAAATACAACCCAATTAGAAGAAAAAAGGGGCTTCCGGTTTGGACTTTGTGAATGGCGGACGCATCTTTGGGACACTCCCGAAGTCGTTTCGCCCACGCGCGGCACAAGCGAAGACCCTAAGGAGCCCCAGGCAGGGGTCTCTGATCCAGGGCGCGCAGGGGAGGTGCCTCTTTCCCGATCGGATGGTCGGAAATTGAGGCTCGCCCCATGCCCCAATGGCCCTAGCCGCGGCAGTGCCCCGCATGGGGATTAGCGGAGCCGCCGGTCGTCACCGGGTGATTAAGCGGACGATCGTTTAAAAGAAGATTTTCGGCAAAAACTGTGAGTTGCCAGTCGAAACAGGAGAAAAAGAATTGAGCGCGTTCCCCCCCTTTTTCGAAAAATCGCAAGGGAGGAGGGAGGAGATTCCCCCCCACCCCACGTAATAAAGACTGATTTAACGAGAGGGGGGGAGCGAAAATTGAACAGAGCAGTGTTACCTTATGGTGAATTGTTAGAAGAAACACAGGAAATTTCATCTTGTAGCTGCGCGGCACGAACTTTTAAAAAGTAAACAAAAAAACAAGATGTCGAGCCAGAAAAAGTTTCAGGACAAGCCGGTAAAGAAGGTGGGAGGAACTTCCGGTGCTGGCTCCCGCCTACTGGAGCCGGCTGTCAATCAACAAGAGAGCGATCTTCTGCGCCCTTCAAGTTCAAGGATAAAAGAGAAAAGATTGACTCCATCTTCAAAGCTCAAGATTTTTTGAAGAGGCACGCCAGCTCGGAGGAAGCAGCACTCGCCGCATGGAAAGAATTGGACAGTGACAGAGACAGCGGCTTGGAGGGGGAAGTCAAGACCCCAGAAGATAAAGGAGCAGGAAAGGGTCCGTCATACAATCTGAGAGACGTGAAAGGGAGGCTGCCTAAACCATGAAGACAAGTTCGGAAAGCGCATGAAAAGACCAAAAGGACAAAAACCAAAAGGACACTATTAATCCACTAACAAATTTTATTTTCTTTACAGGTAAAGATGAAAAATGACTGACAGCTCGCAGCGGAAGCCAAAAGAAGACTTGTGTAGTACTAGTAAAAGATTAACATACTAATAATAATATCACCCAACCTTTTCTTTATCCCACTATATACCTCCCTTTTTCCTATAAGAAAAAAGAAAAAACTCTCTTCTTTTTAGAAGAGTCAATTAAAAAAAAGACAAAAATGATGGCTACTAAAAAACTAAATATAATATCGGCCAACGTTAATGGGCTGAATAGCCCTCAAAAAAGAAAGAAAATTTTTCAACAAGCAATAAAAGTAAATCCAAATATCACCTGTTTTCAAGAAATGCACATAAAAGAAGAACATAAAAGTATTTAGATTGTAAAAAATTAGGTATTCCATTTGTGGCATCTGATTCAATTAAAAAAAAGAGGCCTGGTGACTTATGTGAAAGAAAACCTTAACCCAGAACTTAAATACAAATCAAGAAATGGAAGAATCCTAGTGGTGCAAATTAGAAGGAGTGGGAAAGAAACGCATATTGTAAACATTTATGCCCCAAATCAAAATCGGGAACCTTCTACATAGAATTAAAAGAAATATTAGTAAAAGAATGTCCAGGAGATATAGTCATAGTAGGAGACTTATTGCGGTAGTAAATAGTAAGGATGATAGAAAAAGAACGAAAAAACAGTAAGAGGTGGTACTATAATTCCGAAATCATTCCTACAAATGGCAGAAGAGTTGAACCTAATAGATATATGGAGAACAAGAAACCCACAGAAAAAGGACTATACGTATTTTTCTCCAAGATATAAAGCATGGTCAAGAATAGATATGATTTGGTTAAATGTGGAAATGGCAAAAGACTTGCTAGAAGTTGAAATATTACCAAACACATACGCTGACCACAACCCGATGTGGTTATCTTTACAAGACGGAATTAAAAATACAAGATGGAGGCTAAACAATGGATTACTACAAGACAGCAACTTTTTAGGAAAGCTTAAAGGGGAAATAAAAGAATTCATTAAAATAAATAGGACCAAGGAGGTATCGTTAAATACAGTTTGGGATACATTTAAAGCCTATATGAGAGGCTCATTCACTACACAAGTTATTTGGAAAAGAAAACAAAAGAGAGAAGAATATAGAAAGTTAACAGAGGATTTAAAAAAAGAAGAGGCAACACTGAAAAAAAATGGAGATCTAAGAGAGACAAGAATAAAGATAAAATTAATCCAACATCAAGTGAACATACTTTTAACACAAGAAATGGCAAAGAAAATAGAATATGCAAAGGCATATTATTTTGAGAACGCAAATAAGCCAACACGGTGGCTGGCCTATAGGCTCAGAAAAGAAAAAGAAAAAAGGACAATTTCAGCATTGAAAAATGAAAAGTTGGAATTAGAATATAAAAACCAAGATTTGAAAATAATAGTGGAAAACTTCTATTCAAAGCTTTATAAACAAGAGGTAAAAGACAAAGTAGCTATTCAGGAATATCTTATGAAACATAAGGTGGGGAAATTTACAGATGAACAGAAAAAAATATTAAATGATACGATAACAATGTGCGAGATAGTGGAGGCACTAAAGAAACAGAAGGAAAAAAAATCACCGGGTCCAGACGGTATTACGGCAGAAGTCTACCAAAAATTAGAAGAGGAATTAACTCCCTTATATAAGGATATGTTACACAGTATTGTGAAGACAGAGAAGATACCACACTCATGGAATGAGGTCTTAATGACATTAATTCATAAAACTAATACAGAGGAGAGTGAGATTAAAAACTATAGGCCAATTTCTCTGTTGAACGTAGATTATAAAATATATGCAACAATCTTAGCCTCTACATTTAAGAAGGTAATGGCCCAAGTTATTCACCAAGATCAATCGGGTTTCCTTCCCAAAAGACAAATCAAAAAGAATAAAGGGCTGCGGTCACACGCAACATTAGCCACGCAAGAGATACGGAAGACAAGCGGAGTTTCCGGTCGCGATCTCACCAGCACATCTGGGAAGCGTAGCGCTTCCGTGGCACAACTGAGGCTTCCTGCCGAAAAAGCGCAGCAAAAAACTAGTACCTTGGAGGTACTAGTTTCCAGAAACTGCGGGGCAATGGCGGGCGTCTGATCGCGTTTCCGGTGGTATCTGGCGCCCGCTCATGTCCCCTTGCGGAAAAGGGTTTTCCCCCCCCCACGTCTCCGTGGATGCGCACACGCACCCAACGGAGCATGCGCATTCGTAGTGTACACGAAAAAAGAAAACCAGTTCGCCGCGCCGCGCGCTTCTTCATTGCGCGCAGGCGTGTGTTGTGATCGGCACCTCTCCCTTGCCATGGAACCTCCACAGTACCTCCACAGAACCTCCACAGTAGGTCTGATCGCTTTACTGCATGTTAGTTTGCCCCGGGGCAAACAGCCACACTTCTCCTCTGCAGTTTCCTGCCCGTGTGACAGGGGCCTAAGAACTATAATCAATATTATTGAGTACTATGAATATCAACCAGGTAAAAAGATGGTGTTAATATTCCTCGACGCAGAGAAAGCTTTTGACAATGTAAATTGGGATTTTATGAAACAGAAGTTAAACATTTGGGAATGTGAAAAACAATTTATGAATATGATTGAGGCAATCTACAAAGAACAGTGGGCAAAAATAATAGTAAATGGAGAACTTACTCAAAAAATACCCATAGAAAAGGGAACGAGACAAGGGTGCCCACTTTCGCCATTGCTCTTTATATTTGCGATGGAGACTTTGAATGATATAGTAAGAGAATCCAGTGAAGTCAAGGGACTAAAAATTAAAAAAGAACATTTCAATCTACAAGCATTTGCGGACGATTTGGTATACATTTTGGAAAACCCAATGGCATCAGTAAAAAATCTACTAAAATTAATAAGGGATTATGGAACAGTGGCGGGACTTAAGATAAATATCAACAAAACAAAAATAGTGACAAAAAACTGTACCAAAGAAGACATAAAAGAACTGCAAGAGAATACAAATATAGAGATAGTAAAAAAAGTTAAATATTTAGGTATTAACATTACTAACAATAATACTAGTCTATATGAAAACAACTATAAGATTATGTTGGAAGAGATTAAAAAAGACCTACAAAAATGGCAAGACTTACAAATATCCCTTATGGGTAGAGTTTCCACTATAAAAATGAATTTACTTCCGTGTATATTATTCTTAGCACAATGTATACCAATTTTGAAAAACAATAAGTTTTTTGAAAATCTAAACAAACTTGTAAGAAAGTTATTTTGGCAAGGGAAAAGAGCATGAATAAAATTGAAATTTTTAAGAGAGAAAAAAAACAGAGGTGGCCTCGGTTTACCAGACTGGAATCTATACTACCAGGCAGTGGCATTGGGGTGGATAAGAGAATGGGCTTTACTGGAAGACAGGAGATTATTAAAACTAGAAGGCCATGACCTACACATGGGCTGGCATGCCTATATGTGGTACGATAAGGATAAAATACAGAAAAGCTTCTCTAATCATATAATAAGAGGACCATTAATGAAGGTTTGGAGAAAAATAAAAGAAAGATACTACAAGAAAATTCCAAAGTGGGTATCACCATTACAGGCCTTTATAATGCCAACTTTAATATCCGAGAACAAAAAGATAAGATATGAAGTGTTACTGAATGAAGATAATGAATTAAAAACATGGGAATCTCTACAAATAATGAATATTAACCTTACGAATTGGGAAAGGATTCAATTACATTCAAGAGTCACGAGAGATTAAAAAACGAGCTTTTATAATTCAGAAACACAAATGGACAATATATGGTTAAAAGCAGATGAAAATCTGATCCAAAAAATCTACAACTTTCTATTAGAAGAGGAAATAATGGAGGATTGGCAAAAGCCATCAATGATAGTGTGGACAAGAGATATCGGACGCAATATAAGACCAGATGAATGGGAAAAAACATGGAGATCGATTAAACTTCTAAGATTTACATCATATAAAGAGAATATAATTAAAATGCTATACAGATGGCATTGGACGCCGGATAAATTATTAAAATGTTATGCTAACATCTCGGAGAACTGTTGGAGGTGTAGGAATAACATAGGAACGTACTTCCATATATGGTGGAGGTGCGAGAAAATACAAAGATTTTGGAAAAGTACTAAGATTTTGATAAAAGACATTACAGGGATAGATTTACCGATTGCACCAGAAATTTTCCTATTAAACATCACACCAGACAGAATTAAATATAATGAACTATGTATTATCTTATATATAATTACAATGTCAAGAATACTTGTTGCAAAGAATTGGAAGACAGATAGAATACCGAGTAAGGAAGATTTGATTACCAAACTTTTTGAAATAATCGAAATGGATAAGTTAAACATGTTTTTTGGGGAAAAACAGACGAAAAGTTTAAGCATAAATGGCAAAAAGCCTTTAAATGGTATGAAGAAACTGTGTAATGTAACCCACTAAATGTTAGAAAATAAGATATAAATGTATGATGTTGAAAACTGAAAATAAAACATTAAAAACAAAAAGATAAATGAAGCCCAGGAATTGTGGGAAAATTTTCTAGCTGCTGACGGCAGGGATAATACCCCTCGCCTAGAGGGTCATGGTCTTAAGAGAGTCCCAGGCGTCCCCAGAAAGACAGAGGCGGGTCCTCCCCACATCCGTCCTACAGACCCCCCCTGGGGTGGCCGGGCCAGACCACCGCCGGCCCGAGCCTTCCCACGTCCTCCTTTCTTTAGGGGTTGGGGATCCTTTCCACTGACCGGGGCCCGTGGGAAGCCAAACAAGGAAGACATGGAGGCGACTCCGCCCCAAGCTGTCAGTCGGAAGGTGACTCCGTCCTAAGCTGTCAGTCGGAACCTCCCCGAGCTGGGACCTTGTTTCTCTTGTGGACAATGGGGCCATCTCCGATGGGATTGCCCCATGATGGAGTGCGACGCGGGATGGGAGATGACCATGCAGACCTCAGCCGTAGGTTCTAGGCCCCCACCATGGATTGTGCAAGTGGGTTTGGGGCATCAGGAGTTGGATGCATTGGTTGATAGCAGGAGTTCCATGTCCATGATACAAACTCAACTACTCCCACCCAACCTGCATGTGATCCAGACCACCTCCGTGTCGTGCTTCCATGGGCACGTGGTGCATTATCCAGTGGTCATAATTCGCCTCCGTTACTTGGGGCAAGAATGGGAAGTACCCGTCGCCAGGGTTAACTGTTTGCCATACCCTGTGCTGTTGGGCTGAGATGCCCCCGGCTTTACCTCGCTGAAACAAAGAGCCCTCCCCGTCCGCAAGGTCACTGACGACCCTCAGGCAGGGAGAGTGGAGTTCGCTGCCCCAGCTGAGGAAGCTCCAGGTGAAAGCGAATTGCCCGTATCTCCCCCAGGACGCCCACTTGAGGCAGAGGAAAACCCCGGTAGCGGTTGGGCCCAAGACCCACAGTTTATGGCCGCTCAAGAGCAGGATGAGGCTCTGGCCTGCCTATGACAACACCTGGCGGTGAGTGACGGGGTAGTGGTAGACCAGAGATATAGCCTCCGGCTTCCCTGGGTGGTCTGCGAGGGCGGAGTTTGGTTCCGGGAAGTGAAGGGTCACTTAGGTAATATCCAACAACTGTTGGTACCTCATGCTTACCAAAGAGAAGTCTTACGGGCGTCCCATGACCATCCGTGTACTGGCCACCAGGGTTTCAAGAACACCTTGACCCGCATCTTAGCCCACTTTTTCTGGCCAATGGTAGCCCGGGAAAGAGATGGAAGTACTAAAAGATGGAAAAGACGGGCTTGGAAGTTTAAAGAGGACAGTAAGAGATTGAAAACAGAATGGCTGAAAAAGAGCAGGAAGAAGCTGGGGAAACAAAGAAGGCACAGAGAGCGAAGACATGTGGATATGTTGGTGCAGAAAAATAGACTGTTGATGATTAGGAGAAAGAATAAGCTATATAGAAATGATAAGTGATGTATACCCTATGTATGATTAGAAGGAACAGCTGACCGTGAATGCACTTATTTTTGTATACTGTCTTCTATATTGTCTATGTTATTTTTATTTGTGAGATTTAAAGAAGAACAGGAGGGAATAATTAATTTAGAAATTGAATTAATGTGAAATGGGACACTGAGTGGACTTTCCTGAGGAGCGTTAATAAATTAATAATTAAAATAAAATATTGGGGGAAAAGAAGTTGGTAAACTGTGTAGAAAATTAGACTGTGGAAGCTTAGGTGGAAAATAATACATACAGGAAGACAGAATGATTGATTTATAGATGAGTAGATGTACTAATGAATTTGAAGGTATATAATGTTGTACATGTTTTTGTTTTGTATGTTAGTTTGTCATTGAGGTCCCTTAACGTATGTTTTGATCGTATTAGAATAATAGGATGGAATATCTAACCCAGATAAAGATTTAATGAAATATTGGGTAACAATAGGACTTGCATGAGGATTACTAATGAATTAATAATAAAAATGAATTATTGGAGGGGATAATAAATTGGTAAATTAAGGATGTAAATTTTAAAGTATGTGATAAAAACCAAAGGGGTAATGTTTATCTAATTATGTATTTATGTATAGGTGCATAGTGGTATAAGAAAGCTTTGCAGTGAGAAGAGCATGTTTAATCCTGATAAAATAGCTTATTACATTGATGGTTGATGAGGAATAATCTGGGGACAAATAAGGAAAGGTGAGGAGTTGAAGGTGATTAGTGTAGCTATAAAGAAGATGCGCGTTTAAGATCAGAGTAAATCTAGCAGTTAAAACTATGATAAAACTTCAGAAGAAAAGTTTAATTAATATATAGGAGATGAAGAAATCAAAGATATAAAAAGAAAATAATGGGAAACAAATAAATATGATATTAAACCCTGTTTTCATACTTGAAATAAGAATTAATAGACTACTAAAGGTTAGAGGAAAGTTGGTAACATATAAGAGGAAGAAGTCAAACAGGATGTTAAACATGCTGTCTATTGCCAATAGGAATGCGTAGGTTAATTGAGGCAGTATATCAATCTCAAAGTCAGGTAAAAGAACAAGGAAAAGACTTATATCAGTGCTATTTTGGATGTTTGTTTGATGATTTTGTGTTGCTGGAAATGAAAAATGAATAGATAGAATTTGTATGTAGTCTTGGTGAATGGTATGTGTATATGATACAGGTTTATATGATAAAATCCTAATAAACATATTTGCACAAAAAAAGAATGCAGTCCTTCAAACTACCTGTTGATTGCCAAAACTGTGGAATGTTTATTTAGTAATATTAGAGCAATGGAAGACGTGCTAACAAATCTCTCCTCGGAAGTCAAGAAACTATTTTCTACATTGAATAATACAACCCCTGTTTTATCTAACCTTAACATCATTAATGCAGATAGAGATCCTCCTCGTGAGGTACTCTGTATGAATGAGAAGAATCCTTGGCTGAATAACAACTTTAAAGGGAGACTGGGAGATACTTCCCAATGCTTGGTTCTCCAGCCAAATAGAATCTGCTTATTGATATGCCATTACAGAGGGAGAGTTCCAAACTGGGGAAATAACCGCTATGTGAAATCCCATCTAAGTGCACTTCTCCACACTGATTTTCATAAAGTTGATCTAAGCAGTATTGAAAGCCTTGATTGTGGAAATCAAACTAATAAAGTCCTGCTTACTTTTAAAACCTCAAAAATTCCTGTGGCTGTATTGAAGCATAAATCAGAACTGTGGAAAAAAGGAATATTTCCAGCTCGCTACTTTATAAACACAGTGATATCTGCTCTCTGCCCAAGGGAAGTAGTTAAGCCCAACTCCCTCAGACAGCAGGAAGACATCCCAAAACCTATAGTTTGTGCACAGGATACAACTCTACAGCTGGAACATACCAACGACAATATGGATGGCCCACTAGAGAACTCCTTTCTTCATTCATTTGAAAATCTGCCTATTTTGGAACAACAGAAAGTCATTGAGAGACTAGAATGTACCCTGCAACGCCTTCAATTACATAATATGTCCATGACTTCATCTACTTCTACCGCACTTCAGGGGAAAAGTTCAGCAGTGGGAACTGATTTGTCAGCTCAAGCTCCTTCCCAAGTTACTTTGCATCTTCCCACATCCCCTTTTATTCAAACTGATCGGATAAATCTAAGTTTGGAATCTATGGAAATATCATCTACTATATCTCACCCGCCACAAACAAACAGATGTATTATTAATGATACCCACAGAAGACTTGATTTGACAGAAGAAATAGATTGACTAGCTCCAAGGAATCAAGCCAGATCATTAAACATGGAGTTTTTAAAAATATGCTCAGTCAACATTAAAGGTCTGGGCAACCCAATCAAAAGAAAAAGGGTGTTAAAATACGTGAAACCACTTCAAGCATCTATATTATTCCTTCAGGAAACACACGCTAAAAAACACACCGGTCCACTGTTAAAATCTCCATTATACCCATTACAATTTCAGGCGCCGGGGTCATCTAAGTCCCGAGGTGTGGCAATTTTAATATCTAATAATGTTAACTTTACCTTGAAGGATTCTAAAATAGATCCTTCAGGGAGGTTTTTGTTTGTGAAGGGAACAACTAATGGCCAAATAATTACTTTGGCAACGGTGTATGCGCCAAACCAGAATCAATTCAATT
>NW_015169953.1:4543-8535 GCF_001447785.1 Gekko japonicus | reverse complement strand
TCATTTCACCTTTGTTTAATGGCATCTGGTAAACGCTCAAGAGATTCTGATGAGTCACCGGAGTCACCAGTTTGTAAACAGTCAAAGATTGGGGATTTTTTTGTACCAAAAAGTAACCTTGAGGAGCGATATGTCTCTGCTGCTGAAACAGCAAATCAGTTGTCTTCCGTACAGACTGCTTCTGATAATGAAAGAGAGTCGGTTACTAATGAATTTCATGAAGTAGCCTGCAGCACGGAAGCTATAAATCGGGTTGATAAGGAGTTTGAAATACCCGGTGAGACTAATGAAGAATGCAGTCCTTCACACTACCTCTTGATTGCCAAAACTGTGGAATGTTTATTTAGTAAGATTAGAGCAATGGAAGATGTGTTAACAAATCTCTCCTCAGAAGTCAACATATTTGCACAAAAAAAGAATGCAGTCCTTCAAACTACCTGTTGATTGCCAAAACTGTGGAATGTTTATTTAGTAATATTAGAGCAATGGAAGACGTGCTAACAAATCTCTCCTCGGAAGTCAAGAAACTATTTTCTACATTGAATAATACAACCCCTGTTTTATCTAACCTTAACATCATTAATGCAGATAGAGATCCTCCTCGTGAGGTACTCTGTATGAATGAGAAGAATCCTTGGCTGAATAACAACTTTAAAGGGAGACTGGGAGATACTTCCCAATGCTTGGTTCTCCAGCCAAATAGAATCTGCTTATTGATATGCCATTACAGAGGGAGAGTTCCAAACTGGGGAAATAACCGCTATGTGAAATCCCATCTAAGTGCACTTCTCCACACTGATTTTCATAAAGTTGATCTAAGCAGTATTGAAAGCCTTGATTGTGGAAATCAAACTAATAAAGTCCTGCTTACTTTTAAAACCTCAAAAATTCCTGTGGCTGTACTGAAGCATAAATCAGAACTGTAGAAAAAAGGAATATTTCCAGCCCGCTACTTTATAAACACAGTGATATCTGCTCTCTGTCCAAGGGAAGTAGTTAAGCCCAACTCCATCAGACAGCAAGAAGACATTCCAATACCTATAGTCTGCGCACAGGATACAATTCTACAGCTGGAACATACCAACGACAATATGGATGGCCCACTAGAGAACTCCTTTCTTCATTCATTTGAAAATCTGCCTATTTTGGAACAACAGAAAGTCATTGAGAGACTAGAATGTACCCTGCAACGCCTTCAATTACATAATATGTCCATGACTTCGTCTACTTCTACCGCACTTCAGGGGAAAAGTTCAGCAGTGGGAACTGATTTGTCAGCTCAAGCTCCTTCCCAAGTTACTTTGCATCTTCCCACATCCCCTTTTATTCAAACTGATCGGATAAATCTAAGTTTGGAATCTATGGAAATATCATCTACTATATCTCACCCGCCACAAACAAACAGATGTATTATTAATGATACCCATAGAAGACTTGATTTGACAGAAGAAATGGATTGACTAGCTCCAAGGAATCAAGCCAGATCATTAAACATGGAGTCTTTAAAAATATGCTCAGTCAACATTAAAGGTCTGGGCAACCCAATCAAAAGAAAAAGGGTGCTAAAATACGTGAAATCATTTCAAGTATCTATATTATTCCTTCAGGAAACACACGCTAAAAAAAACACCGGTCCACTTTTAAAATCTCCGTTATACCCATTACAATTTCAGGCACCGGGGTCATCTAAGTCCCAAGGTGTCGCAATTTTAATATCCAATAATGTTAAATTTACCTTGAAGGATTCTAAAATAGATCCTTCAGGGAGGTTTTTGTTTGTGAAGGGAACAAGAATTGGCCAAATGATCACTTTGGCAATGGTGTATGCGCCAAACCAGAATCAATTTAATTTTTTGCAGGACACTCTCACACTGTTGACTTCCTTTAAGGATGGTGACTTAATATTTGGCGGGGATCTAAACCTCGCAGCAGACAACACCCTGGATAGGTCGAACAAGTTTCTGAGACACCAGAAAGTAGTCAGTTCAGGAACACGCTTGGCTAAACTGTTTGATAAACATCAACTATGTGATACTTGGAGAGTTCTTCACCCCATGGAAAGGGACTACTCCTTTTTTCAGTGAAAACAACACTTTCTCAAGAATTGACTATCTCCTAATATCTAGATCACTTCTGCCAAGGTTGAAATCAGGAAATATCGGCGCACGATATCTTATAGATCATGCATGGATTGATTGTTCTATTTGGAAAAACTCTACAACGTATGCAGACAGGAATTGTGCTGGTCTCAATTAAACAAACACCTTCCCACCCATGGGTCCTTGCACTAACTCCCTTCTGGACTCTTTGGCCTCGGAACTGCTAGGCTGAATGGTCTAACCGGCACCTGTGATAGACTCCCATTTTTCTTATCTCAGTCTCTGAAGCAACAAACAGCTTGACCTTGGGTTGTCGGAGTAGGGTTTCCAGGTGAGGTTGACAAGCTGCAGGGGAATTTCAAAGAACCTCCAGGAGAGGGAAGTGAGGAAGCATGAGTGAACTGCAAAGAGAGTTCTGGCTGTCAGATTTAAAGCGACTACATTCCTTTTAATTGCCTTCTTTGGAAATAATAGAGGATTCTGGGGGCTCATGGAATTAGACCCCCTGGTCCAATCTTTTTGAAACTTGAGGTATACGGAGGATAGGCACTAACCGAATTTGGTACCTTTACCTCACAAAACAGCCCCCAGCCCCAGATACCCATGAATCGAGTCTCCATTATACCCTATGAGGACCGGTCTCCATAGAGTATAATGGAGTGCCCAGCGGCCATCCTCCCATATTCTGACAGCCCTGCAGTGGGGGGAGGGGCTCCAAACTAGGGTATCCCTTGCCCCCAACTGGGGATTGGCAACCCTAGCCAGGAGGTACCTGGCAACTCTAGAACTGGCTCCATTAAGAACCAAAGGGAAGCTCCCTTTGTCCTTTTTCATTTTGTATCCCCTTAAATGGTAAAATAAAAATATTTTTTTAAAAAAAGAACGTAAGAGAAGCCATGTTGGATCAGGCCAATGGCCCATCCAGTCCAGCCAGCAGTCTGTGTCACACAGTGTCCAAAAATACCAGGTGCCATCAGGAGGTCCACCAGCAGGCCCCAGAACTCCAGAAGCCCTCCCACTCTTGCCCCCCAAGCACCAAGAATACAGACCTTTGCCTCCTACAAGAGAGAAGTGCCTCTCTTTTAAGATGGCTTGTGCTATAATAATATATAGGCCGCATTATGTATTATTAAAGTGCCACCTGGATGGACCTGGTGGAACGAGCTCCTGGAGGAGATCAGGCCCCTGCGGGACCTTATGCAGTTCCGCAGGGCCTGTAAGATGGCGCTCTTCCACCAGGCTTTCGAGTAGGGGCTGCCACCGCCATTGTACCACCACCGTATTAACATCATGAGGCGCACATGAGGATGACAGTTATAGTGTAACATCAATTGAGCAGAGACAATTGTGTTTACTCGGAGTGTGTTATTGTTATTGGCATTTTATTATGGAATTGATATGGTCTGTTGAGCAGCGACTTTTTATAGGTAATGATTGTTTATTGTTTTATGTATGACATTTGCCTCTATGTTCGCCGCCCTGACCCCATGTTGGAAGGGCAGGATACAAATTAAATAAATAAATAAATAAATTATAGCCTGTCTTCCAACTGAGTTGGAACCCTGTCTCTAAACAGAGGCATTCCTCATAGACGGAATGCTTCTTTTTAGAGAATACCCGCATGTAGGCATAATACTGGAGGGCGCATTCCCTCCTCTGTGTGTGTGAGAGAGAAAGAATGCGCCTTCTTGGATGATGCTTTCAGTTACATGCGCAGGCATGATCGTAGAAGAGGCATTCCGTCCCATATTGAAGAGAAGGGGATGTTTCTGGTGTGAGAGAGCAGGGGGCATAGCACGTGCAATGACATCTAAGCACTCTTAAAGCCAAAGTAGCCTTTCAACAAATATATTGATTTTATTCATATTCATATTCAAATGCATGTCGATTTCC
>NW_015169953.1:0-3309 GCF_001447785.1 Gekko japonicus | reverse complement strand
CCTCTAGTCAGACTAACTGAGTAGCCCAGGTTTCCATTTGACAAGTGAAAAGACAAATGATCTAACCTACATTTTGGAGAAAAGTTATTGAACTTTTATTTGAAGTATTAAAACAAAATGTTGGATGCTACGATGTCCCAATGTCAATCTTTTTCTGAGCAAAAACGGGTATGGTAGTTCAAGATCACGACACAATGTTTGTAGAGAGCAGGAACAGAGCGGCTCCTCTCAGGTTTTTCTGGGACCCTCTCCAGGCTTGGCACAGCTGCCAACTCGCCGATAGTGTGCAAAATGGATATCAGGGTTTACAGGCCCTGCTCACCAAGAGCCACCTCCCAGCCACCTCCCCTGTCATTCTTCCCAAGGCCTCTGTGTATGGCTCACTCTTTTATCCCTGCAGAACAGCCTCTCAATGCAAATGTAGATCCAGAAACTCTGGAAGGAAAATCAGAACCCTCCCTTCCCCCTCATCGGACTTCTTCTCAGTATAATTATTTCGCTGCCCATTCAACACATGATGACAGGACTTTTCTCCTAAGGAAGAAGTGTGTTCTTTTCTTTGTAATTGCTGGAGTTGGCATGTGAGCAGACAAAGAGGCTCCTTACTGGTTAGGAACCTTTGTATAAATCACCTCCTTTGTGCAGAGCCATAGAAATGCAGATGTATATATCTGAGCTGCCTTATGCTGAATCAGGCCCTTGGTCCCTAAAGTCCCCTATTGTCTACTCCAGCTATGGCCTGGACTAGAAGCCACTCTCCAGGGTCTTGGCTGGAGGTCTTTAAGGTCACCTATTACCTAGTTGTGTTTTAACTGGAGATGCCAGGGATTGAACCTGGGACCTTCTGCATGCCAAGCAGATGCGCTACCACTGAGTCACAGCCACCTCCCCTCGCCAGAAGAGGTCAAAGTAAAAGCAGAAATGCTCTGAGAGCAGTGAAACCATGGGGACTACCTGCATGTCAAAGTTACTAGAGTTGTCTAGTTTTATCTCTTTCTGGCAAATTTTCAGGTAGCATGGTTTTGGGTTTTTTTGGTGGAAACATTTAAAAAGCAAGGTATCCAAGGTTCTCCCCTCTCTCCTGATTGCTATTGTAAGGAATGGATCCTGCTACTTTCACAGAGGGTCTGGCTCAGGCCAACAGAGTGCAATTATATTAGAGGCATGTGGTTGTGGCAGAACGTAAAAGCTAATAACTGAGAGACTGACTGTATAAACTCTGAGAGGATGTGCCTTCTTGAAGTTGAGAAGGTTTAGTCATGGAGAAGCAAAACAAACCCCTCATCTGCAGGAGTGAAAACAAAGGCCTGTGGGTTCAGTTTACCGCATTACAACCTTAGCAGCTAGTGTTTTTATCAGCACAACTGACTGAGAGAGGTTTTCTACCACTTGGGAAGAATTGCCTAAACTACAAAGCAACCGTCTTCTTTCTTTCTTCAGGTGGGAGACGTAAAATTAAAAATGGTTGAATTCTCTCCACGACTGCTCTTGAGTAGTTCAAAAAGCAGAAGCACCTGAATTCTTGGCTGTTATTTAGAAGTAAGGTTTTAAACTACTGAATGTGATGCAGTGGCTGCAGGTAGAACTGGATGGTAACCATAAATTACAATTCCCCCTGCTACACATGAAAATCTCGTTGCAGGTTCATCCCAAAAAACTACCTGCACTTATTGGCCTTGGATTTTGCGATAGATGAGATCGACCAGAACAACCAACTCTTGCCCAACATCTCCTTGGAATACATCATACGTGACAATCAATTCAATGCATTGCGAACCAGCAGCTACATTTTGGACATTCTGGAAATGTCCCAGGGGAATCCCACCAATTACAACGGCTACAGCAAGAAGCAGATATTGGCAGTCATGGGTGCTCTCTCCTCCAAAAACTCACTCCAGACAGCCAGCGTGTTAACAAACTACAAGATCCCACAGGTATGTGTCCTCTGATCAATGCTCAAGAATCCCTTGGGAGCAGAGAATTTCAACCCATCCCCCAAAACGGTACTTTTGCCCACCCCAGAAGTTGTAAGGCTCAATAAACAGACACCTTAAAAGCTGGTGGTATAAATGTCATCAATTTGCAGACTTCCTATGGTGATGTTGGAGGTATTTCAAGGCAGAAGTGGTTTGCCATTGCCTGTCTCTGCATAGCGACCTTGGACTTCCTTGGTCATCTCCCAACCAAATGCTAACCAGGGACAATCCTGCTTTGCTTCTGAGATTTTACTGGGCTTGCCTGGGCCATCCAGGTCAGCGCACTTTAAAAGCTTAGGACCCGGTCACATGAAAGGTTTTGGGCCGGGAGAGGGATGGATCGGGGGCAGAGCAAACAGGCATGATCCCACCGCAACATCTGGGAAACGTTGCACACCCGTCCCTGATCCGGCCCTTCAGGCCGAAAACCCGCACCTAAAATAAACCACCTCCGGAGGTGGACTTACCAGCATGGCCGCATCCAAGCCTCCTGGCCAAACTGCGCATGCTCACACATGAGCAGTTCGGGTTCCTCTGTCCCTGTCCCGTTGCTTTCTACCCCGTCTCCCTGGCATCTGATCGTGCCAGGGAGCAACGGCGCAGTGGCTCAGGGGATCTATTTTGGTGCGGCTCTGATAAGTCGCACTTTGCCCGGTTTTTTTCTGCCGTGTGGCAGGGACCCGTGTAGACTTTATTTCAGCATAACCCTTCAAGAACTAGAACGCTCTTCTTTTCATGCATTGTGGTGGGTACTGATTGGGCAGATGTTTACATGACTCCACTTCATGTATTGGAAGATCAGAATTCCTGATGTCTTCCTAGAATGCCTGACTCAATATCTCCCCAGCCTACATTCGTTTGCACTGCTTTTTACTGCAGCCCCATAGTTCATAGTGACATTTGTAGGAATGTGAGAAATTAGGTGCTCATTGTTCATGCTGAAATGTTAAAATATGGATTATGATATTTGTTGAAACAATAATTCATTGCTCCAAAGATACAATGCTTTTTTTAAAAAGCTGAATGATGCATTTCTCAAAACTAAAACATACATTTCTATCCCTTATATTAGCTCAGTTTAAAAAAAATAACAGAAATCAACTTTTAAAAAGTTGTTTTGGTTGTTATTAGCCATTCAGTCATTTCTGACTCTTGGCGATTTTATGGGCCTGCTCTCTCCACATCTTCCAATCTTGTAGTGTTTCTTTGAGTTACTCCATTCTCAGGCTGGTGTCTACTTTTATGGTGTCTAGCCACCACGTTTTGTGGCAGCCCGGTTCTCTTTTGCCGCTAACCAATCCAACCATAATCGTTTCCACATGACATGGCTGAA
>NW_015169952.1:42696-45943 GCF_001447785.1 Gekko japonicus | reverse complement strand
GGGTGACCTGAGGAGTGAACCTAGGAACTGGCTACTTGTGTACATCTGCCCCCGAGATAGACCTTCACGTGAAACCTGATCTGATAAACCCGGACGAGTGAGCCTTAGGGGACAAGGTGGCGAACCTTGCCTTGACTTTGGATTGTCCATCTCACCTGACTCAGCACCTGCCATACCTGATGGAAGTGCTGCTTTTGATGGGGGAGGGGGCTGAAATGTTAAATCCCTTCTCTCGTTCCCATTTGGAACCAGGGCACACAATGACTTGCAATTTAGTATTTAAAAACTAACAGGAGAGCCATGGTATTTGTCACGTCTGTTCTGACCCTCTGGGAAATTCTACGGTCTCCATGGTTTGATGTTTGTTTGTTTGTTTTTAAGGGGAGGAAAAAAAAGATAAAAGGGAGTGATGTGGCATATTTTTTAGCCTCCTGTGGAGTTCTGTGTAAAACTAAGCTCCAGGCAGAGCCAGAGGGAAGAGCTGAATTTTGACAGTCTGCCTTTGGCCGCATTAGATGTGGCACCGAAAGACTATTTGGATTAAGACATGACAAAGGATCCGATCACCAGAGTAATTTCTAAACTTAAAAGTTAACAAGCCTCCTGAAGAAATGAAGGGGGGGACTGGCAGGACTCCAGAAAGCATAGATAATGGGATGTCACTCCATATGAAGTCGGAGATTTATGGTGGCATTTCTCTCCAACTCTGCAAAAAGCTTCTATATGGCTTGTTTCAGCGAGCAAACGAGCACTGATTTAAAGCTACAACTAAACAGTGACTGACAAATCATCTTAATATTGAGACCCCCTTTTCAGGCCCCTGTGACTCATGTGTGAGTAAAGTAGGCATTAAAATCAATGCCTTGTAATAATGCTGGGATATGTAGGGACCTTTTCTACCACAAGGTTTCTACAAAATCCTCCGACACCAGACAGTAGATTAGTGCAGTGTATTGTAATTTCTTTGCATGATACGTAGTAGCAGCTCATTACATTTCCTCAGTATTTCTACATGGCTCTCAATTTGTCCATGCAGGCCGACACAATCGGGGTTAAGAGTGGATTCACAAGTCTTGACTGGTTCTATTGGAATGTCCCTATTTTGAACTCCCAATGAGTTTTTGTTTTTGGTGGAAGTGGGGAGCTGTCAAAGATCTCCCTTTTCCTTTTCTGCAGATACAGAAGGACTAGGATCCAAAGCATTGTGTATCAGCAGGGCCAACATGTGACAGAAAAAAAAAGAAACAAAGCAAACGCAAAGCCGGACTGGTGTAGTGGTTAGAGCATTGGACTAGGATCTAGGACACCCAGGTTTGAATCCCCACTCTGATCATGATCTTGGCACTCGCTGGATGATCTTGGGCCAGTCACCTATTTTCACCCTACCCTACCTCACAGGATTGTTGTGAAGATAAAATGGAGGGGAGGAGAATGGTGTAAGGTACTTTGGGTCACCACTGGGGTGAAAGCAGAGAATAAATGAAGTAAATAAAAGTAAATAAAATAAATATTCAATGAGAAGAAGTGGAGGAGCAGGAGGAGGAGGAAGAGGAGGGGAGGAGGAGGGAGTTGGATTTATACCCTGCCCTTCACTACCCAAAGGAGTCTCAGAGTGATTTACAAACCCCTTTCCCTTCTCCTCCCCACAGCAGAGACCCTGTGAGGTAGGCGGGGCTGAGAGAGCTCTTTCAAGGACTGCTCCTGAGAGAGCAGCTCTGACAGAACTATGGCTTGCCCAAGGTCATCCAGCAGGTCCAAGTGGAGGAGTGGGGAATCAAACCCGGTTCTCCCAGATTGGAGCCCACGCACTTAACCACGACACCAAACTGGCTCTTAATGAGCTCAATGAAAATGATTTTGATTCATGGTGATGACAATAACATACCATTTTTAAAAGAAATTTAAAAAGTCACAAGTTAAATAGTCCCCTTAGGGTTGCCAGACCCACTGGTGGAGGTGGGGGTCCCTCAGTGCCAGACTCCACCTCCTCGCCATGGATCAGCTGGCCGTCAGGGGAGAACTTACCTCCAAAAAGAGGGAAAATCCTCCCACATGCAGTGATGTGTCCACATCCCTGCTCATGTGACCTGGAAGTGAAACTATCACTTCCAGGATGTGGGGGGGTGATGCTCTAGTATTTGGGCAAAAACTCTATGGTAGAAGCCAAATTTATCATAGAGTTTCCCCCCAAATACCAGAACATAGGCCCGACATTCTAATTGTGATAGCGTCACTTCTGGGTCATGTAGGCAGTGACATAGAAACATTTTTGTGGTTGGATGGGCCTCCTTATTGCTCCCGGTAAGTCTCCTCCCCATCTTGCACCAGTTGGAGAAACCTGGCAACCCTATCACCCATATATACAAAATGTAGCTCACCAAGCCCAGTATAGTGCACTAGCCACATTCTGTCAGTTCTCTCTTCCCCTTTCCTGCCCAGCAACTGAATCTATGCAATAGCAAAAGCTGAGCTGCCATTCATCTTGGTGCAAAGTATGAAGGGTCTGACTTACCCATGGTTCTTGTTTTGCAGCATCGTGTGAGGGGTGGGTAGAGGCAGCATGCAGCAGCCATAGTTCTCCCACCCTTTGAAGAGCCAGGGGCAGCCACAGGGGCAGCTGAGAGGGTGTTAGCCAGATTGCCTCAAATTATTAATAACTATGGGGAATTATAATGTCATGCAAGGCAATAGGCAAATAAGGGAGCAAGCACCTATGTATACAGAGGTCCCGCTTCTTCCAGATGCACCAGAAATAGACTCTGAGACTGACTTCAGTATAAAATGGTTTTGTTTACTGAAGATATTTCACAAGCATACAATAATTCAAACACACTCACAATTACACAGATCTAGGAAAATTAGAGAGAATAGGATAGCACATTTGCATTAGCAGGATAATTCGTTGAGGGGTAATACTTTACCTGTCCACGATGGGATGAAGCAATCCTTAGGAAAAATAAAGGAGACTATGGGGTAATAGGGTCGTGTCCTGAACCAGTAGAGACACATGGAGACTCTGGCACTGCTAACTGAGAGTTGTGGAGTTAGGGTGGTTGTATAGGTCAGGAGAGAGAGCGAGAACATGGCAGGTTGCCCTCTTTTATGAGGGGCCTGGGGGGTGGGCTAGGCTGGACACCTCCCTTGGTACACCTCCTATTAGTCCATCCCCAAAAGCAAGCTGATTGGAACTGGGTTCAGGGGGAAGGGTCTAAAGGATTGGTCAATATTGAACTCTGGTAACTCTGGG
>NW_015169952.1:0-37421 GCF_001447785.1 Gekko japonicus | reverse complement strand
CAGTAAAACAGTAGAAAAAATACAAAATATTAAAATTACATCATAATGTATAACCTATCTAAAACAGATCTAGCTAAAACCAAGATGGTGGTCCTCTAAGCGTCCCAGTCTTGCCCATAATGCAAAAGAGAGTATTTAGGGCCTTGGCAGTCCATGCCCATATCCAGATGTCCTCCCAGGCGTCGATAGTATGCTGATACATTGGTGGTCTGGGAGCTCATTCCACCAGATAGGAGCCGCCACCGAAAACGCCCTGTTCTTGGTCATAGTCAACTTGATGGACCGGGGGCCCGGTACCTCCAATAGGCTCCGGCTCCCCGACCGTAGTGCCCTTGGGGGAACATGTGGGGTAAGGCGGTCCCCTTAGGTAGGCTGGTCCCTGGCCATATAGGGCTTTAAAGGTGATAACCAGCACTTTGAAGCGAACCCGGTACGCTATTGGCAACGAGTGCACCGCTTTCAGCACAGGTTGGATGTGATCTCGTCTAGGAAGATCCATCAACAGCCTGGCTGCAGCATTCTGCACTAGTTGCAGCTTCCGAATTTGCGACAAAGGCAGCCCCATGTAGAGAGCGTTACAGTAGTCTAGCCTCGAGGTGACCGTCGCATGGATCACTGTGGCTAGGTCATCCCGGTCGAGGTAGGGGACCAACTGCCGCACCAGCCGCAGATGGTAAAAGGCTGACTTGGCAGTGGCTGACACCTGGGCTTCCATTGATAATGAGGAGTCCAGGAGCACTCCCAAACTCCTAACCTCCGGCGCTGGCACCAAAGGCACCCCATCGAAGGTCGGGAGAGGGAGCCCTAGCCCCAAACCACCGCGACTCAGGCCCAGGACCTCCGTCTTCGCCGGGCTTAACTTCAGCCTGCTCAGTTGGAGCCAACCAGCCACGGCCTGCAATGCCCGGTGCAGATCTTCAGGGACAGAGCTCGACTGACTGCCACACATCAGATAGAGCTGGGTGTCATCTGCATATTGATGACACCCAAGCCCATATCTCCGGGCAATCTGGGCAAGGGGGCGCATATAGATGTTAAATAATAACGGGGAGAGAACAGCCCCCTGAGGCACCCCACACGCAAGAGGGTGTCTCCGGGACTGCTAGAGGGTGCCTCCGGGACTGCTGCTCCCCTATCACCACCCTTTGTCCCCGACCATGTAGAAAAGAGGTAAGCCATTGAAGGGCGAGCCCCTGAATCCCCACGTTGGCGAGACGGTAGGCCAGCAGCTGATGGTCAACCATATCGAATGCGGCCGACAGATCTAACAACAACAGCGCCGCCACACCGCCTCGATCCAGATGCCGTCGGAGGTCGTCAGTAAGGGCGACCAATACAGTCTCCGTCCCATGCCCGAGATGTCTGTCTCTCGGGAAAGACCACCCTGGGTTCAGGGCTAAGGAGGCTGGCAACACTGACATCATTTTTTTTTTAGTTTTGCCCCAGAAATGATATGAAAGTGTTGAATCAGGCATCAGTGGGTGGGTGTAGGGGGAGGGGAATTCCCTGACATTGGTAATTCCCTATTCTGGGTAGGCAGGCCTTGGCCAGGTCCTGCCTCTCAGTGGGACCTACCCTTTGTCATATTTCAAAACTTGACTACCCTGGCCTAGGCCCACTGGCTGGAATGCCCCGTGTCCCCCACCACCCACATTTTTTCTTTGTTGCAAAATACAGGCCATTAAATAATTTTAGGGCCTGCTCCTCCCCGGCCTGCTGAAAGGCCCCAGTTTAAAAAAAATGGTGGTTTTTTTAACCACAATGGTTCAATCACTTATGCAGTTCTGCAGTTAATGCCACGACGAACTTGAACAGCTACTTGCCTCTTCGTGTTCATATTTGCAATAAAGATGATTTTAGGCTCAGGCGCCAACCAACGCCTGGTCGCTGCTTGTTCTTTTTTCTGCAGGCTTCACTGAACGACCCATTTGCTATTCTGAAGGGAGATGACTCACCACAAAGCACTTTGCTAAAAGTCTTTTCAATTGACCACACACAGCAATTACATATATCCAGAGGATAAGATCTAGATCAGCTTCAATGGGATGTCAGAATTAAATGGTGTCCATTTGACACATAACAATAACTGAGGATTAAGATAAAAGCAGGGACTTCCATTATCTAAAATTGGACATGTACTATTACTTTACGGGGATGGGGGATGAAGCTGTTGTCTCACCCTTGTGATGCCAAGCGTGAACTTCTGGGGGAGGAGAGTTGTGCCCATATTTGTACGGTGTTAATGGAATTAACCTTTCTTTTTTATCATTTGCAGCAGTTAGCCTTCACCGTTTTTATACTTGGAATCCCTCTTCAAGCTTCAATTTTGCTTCTCCTTTCCCCCCTCATATATGTCCCAACATTCACTGTGTGTGTCTATGTAACTGTCCATTCAATTTTTTCTTCCCATAATTCTTTCTCATTTTCTTCTCCTCTGGTCTGCTTTCCTTCTCTTCAAAAGACCAAATCATTGTAAATAAAAATGGTGATGATGCCATGATGCTGGGTTGGATCCAACCAGATTTTTTTACAGATGAAAAAAAATGGAGGGAGAGTTCCAAAAAATGGGCTGGAGATCCTGGGGACTCCATTGATAAAAGCCATAGGGTTACCAGCCCTAGGTTGGGAAGCACCTGGAGATTTGGGCGGTGGAGCCTGGGGAGGTTGTAGATTGGGGGACGAGAGGTATCTCAGCAGGGTATAATGCCATAGAGTCCACCCTCCAAAGCAGCCATTTTCTCCAGGGGATCTGATCTTGCCTGGAGATCAACTGTGATAGCAGGGAATCTCCAGCTGCCACCTGGAGATTGGCAACCCTAGACTGGGGCTGTAGTGAAGAGGGGGAATTGGGCAAGATTGAATGAAAAAGTTGGTTGGACCCACCCAGTTAGATTGTAACCCTGTTCTGGGACACATGCCACTACTTGAAGATAACTGGTTTGTGCTGTAATCTAATTTATGTTTGGTCATTGGATGAGCCTTCTAAATAAGCCAATATAATTACTAGCCAGCAATCAGTTTTGCCAGCCGACCTCTTATCCGTCTCTATGTTTCAGTATACACAGGCTTTCTGAAAAGGGGGGGGGGGATTATCTTGTCTAGTTTATTAGTGTATTCCTATCTGGCAGGGTGAATGTATTTTTAAATCCTCGATTTAAATCATTTGAATTGAGTTTTCAGTTTTGAAATCCATACATTTCCTGAATAAACATGCATGCAACTACATAACCCTGTTCAGACTCTTCTTGCATAATCCAGAACCTTTGCTCACGCAACCCACATGCCTTTCGCTTCACAGAATTATGTCTGTTTAGAGACAAGAGGCAGATTTTTCTCTATACACAGACAAGAATGCAAGGTTACTACATAAAGGCTAAAGATCAATCCTGTGCATACTTATTTGGAAGTAAGGGCCTTTGCACAATGTGTGATTCACTTGCAAGTGAATTTGCATGTGACTGAGCAGTGAGAGTTTGGATAAGAACATAAGAGAAGCCAAAGGCCCATCCAGTCCAACACTCTGTGTCACACAGTGGCCATAACCCAGGTGCCATCAGGAGGTCCACCAGTGGGGCCAGAACTCCAGAAGCCCTCCCACTGTTGCCCCCCAAACACCTAGAATGCAGAGCATCACTGCCCCAGACATAGTGTTCCATTTGTACCTTGTGGTTAATAGCCACTGGTGGACCTCTGCTCCAGGACTCACTTCTGCTAGGTGAAGCGCTTGCTCTGGCAGAAGGAGCCTTTCCCCATTGGAGGAAAGCTTGCTCCATCACAGGAAGGTTTTCCCATGGATGAAAAATTCCTTAGAGGAAGAGGTAGGATCTAACCCAGAAATGGATACTTGGCAAAAGAAAAGCGATGCTGAGATAGTAAAATCACGATGATTCATCCTTTAAGAGATGACCGCATTGCTGATCTACTTGGAAGGCGTAGAACAGGACTAGAAAATTATCCATATGGCCTCTGTGGATGATGCTGGAGAGAGGCACAATATATGCCGGTGGTATGATGACGTTCAGGGGCAGGCTGGCCATGTAACTTACAGGGAAATTTCCTGGTGGGTCACTGATCTAGGGGGGCAGCAGTGGCCCAGAGCAACTGAAACCAATCCCCCAGCAACTGTCCCCGAGCCCCAGGGCCCACTGAATCTGGACCCCTCATCAGCTATGGTAGTTTGTGTCAGCTCACCAACTGTCTCCTCCTGCCCTCCCAGTTTGGGAGACGATGATGCAGTGGGTGAGCTAATGCCCCTTGTCGACCTTACTGAGGCTTCACAGTTTGCTCATGGTGATGAAGAAAGAAGAAGAGGAGGAGGAGATTGGATTGATACCCCACTCTTCACTGCCCGAGGGAGTCTCAGAGTGGCTTACAATCCCTTTCCCTTCCCCTCCCCACAACAGGCACCCTGTGAGGTAGGTGGGGCTGAGAGAGCTCTACCGAGAACGCCCCTTGAGAGAACAGTTCTGAAAGAACTTGTAACTGACCCAAGGTCACACCAGCAGCTGCATGTGGAGGAGTGGGGAATCAAACCCGGTTCTCCCAGATTGAAGTCCGTGCTCTTAACCACTACACCAAACTGGAAGGCTCCCTCTCTTGTGGCCACCCCCTTCAGGAATCAACAGCCACATCAGCAGAAGAGGAGGAGGAGGAGGAGATTGGATTTATATCCCGCCCTTCACTACCCAAAGGTGTCTCGGAGCGGCTTACAATCTCCTTTCCCTTCCCCTCCCCACAACAGGCACCCTGTGAGGTAGGTGGGGCTGAGAAAGCTCTACCAAGAACGGCCCTTGAGAGAACAGTTCTGAAAGAACTTATGACTGTACATCTTCATGTAGATATTTATACCCGATGCTTCTCCCCAACAGGACCGAAATCAATTTGCATCATTGTTCTTCCCTCCTCCTTTTTATGTACAAACAACAACAACAAAAAGTTGGTGTGATGCTGGTTTCTGAGAGACAGTGAGTCGCCAGACGTCATCCAGCAAGCTTCCGGAGCAGAGTGGGGACTCGTACATGGTTCTCCCGGATCATAATCTAACACCGTAATCGCTACGTGATGATACCTTGCTAATGTTTGTGTTCAGTAAGAAGAAGATTTTGCTTACAGTAATAATGACCTTTTCATTAAAAGGCTTGATTTCATGAGTTAGTCACTGTTTTTTTATCATAATTCTCTCTCTTACACAGAAAAGGCAACCTTTAATACCACTGCCTTTGATAGATGGTGATGAGTCAATTCTCAAGATTGTAGGTGTGATCTTTGAAGGGTGGTGTTTTTCTCCCCTGTGTATGAAACTCCCATTTCATTGCAAATGAGTTATTTTAAGAAACAATCATATAAACATTTTATTTTATTTTTAAAAATTAAAATAGAGGGTTTTTAAAAAATCCTTTTTCTTGCCTGTCCACCTGCCCTTTTCACCTTGGGGTCATTCTTAATCACCACAGGCAACCAGAATCAAATGACAAATTGCCAGTCTTGCAGATTTCATCCGTATATGTGGATGATTGTTTTGGGCTTACCAGAGATCCTGGTGGATAGACTTTCCCAGTGAACAGTCAAGGTGTGGTTGGTTGGAATCCTTTCTGTTCCCTGAGGGACAAAAGACTATACTTTCAAAAGGAGAGATTGTGCTTTTCTCTTTATAAGACACTAGTCTCAAACTCTGCCAGCCACCACTGGTAGGGCTAATATGAGATTGTTTGCCAGACTCATCTCAAAGGACTACAACTCCTGCCAGCCGTGGTCCCCATCCAAGTTCTTGCATCTAAATAGCACTAATCTTCCACAAAAGACTCCAATTTGCAGATCTTTGTCTGTCTGTTTCCTGATTAGGAAATGTGCATTGAAAGCAAATCTTGCCTTGAAACACCCCCCCCCCAAAAAAAAACAAAAAAAGTACAAAGCACCGAAACAGCTTTCAAATGGATGCACATTATCCAATACAATGAGAATCTTCACTGAGGGGAGTGTCCTATATCCCAAGTAAAAACCTTTTATTCCACAATTATGATTCTGGCTACAGAATGTACAGATGCTTTTTTAATAGATGGGAAACAAAACCCTTCAGATTAGTGATAATTTTGCTCAACTGATGTCTGATGGAGTTAGCACAATTGTTGCAGTGAACTAACACCAGCAGGAAAAGGGGGTCAGTTTGGGACTGCCGCTTTCGTTCAGAGAGTTCGTTAACGTCGGACAAGGGGAAAAGATTGCTCATTCAGAAGGTCATTTTCAAGTCAAAGCGAGGCGGGGAAGCACAGTGCGCTCTGCTGCGCTCATGACTTTCCCATGTGATGCTGCACACTGACCTGAGAGACTCAATTTCGGGGTAGGGTTGTGGTTCAGTGGTAGAACATCTGCTTGGCATGCAGAAGGTCCCAGGTTCAATGCCCAGCATCCCCAACAGAAAGGAGAAGGTAGCAGGTGATGTGAAAAATTTCTTCCTGAGACTTTGAAGAGCTGCTGCTGTCAGTCTGAGTAGACAATACTGACCTTGATGCACCATTGGTCTGAGTCAGTATAAAGCACCCTCATATGTTCATATGTTCACAGTCCCTGTAATCCTTTATTTATGGGCTGACTGGTCAGTTACTTAGCAGAAAATTCCCTGGTGGACACTTGCCCTGAAGGGCTACTGATGGCCAGGAGCAGCCAAAGCCATACTCTGGCCCCTGCCACACGGCAGGGAAAACACAGGGAAAAGTGCGGCTTTTAAAAGCCGCACCAAAGTTGAGACGCCGCGGTGGGATCCCACGAATACCCTGAGCCGCGGCGCGTCACTCCCCGGCACGATCAGATGCCGAGGAGGAAGAGTTGGATGGGAGGGGGAGGCTGCCGAACTGCACATGCTCGGGCATGCGCAGTACGGTCGGGGGCCGGGATGTGCCGGCGCAAGGACGCGCCAGCCGATCCCACGGCCCGGATTGAGGCGCTCTACTCAGAAGAGAGCCAACAACACTTTTTTAGTGTGGGTTTTTGGCGGGAGGGACGGATCGAGGACGGGCAGGCAACGATTCCCAGATGTTGCCATGGGATCACGCCCGTTTGCTCCGCCCCCGTTCCGTCCCGCTCCCGGCCCAAAACGCCTCGTATGAACAGAGCCTCTATCAACTTTTTCAGTGCCTCAAAGGCTATTTGCCACAGGTCATTCATCAGTTGTGGTAATCAGGGTCAGCTCACCACCTGACTCCATTGTTGGGAGTCAGACCCCTCCCGCAGATACGTAGTTGGCCACCAGAGAGAAAATAAGCCCAAACACCCTTCCTGAAATATCACTCCAGATACCACAAGTACAACACACTGCCCGGCCCAGAAATGACCTCAAAGAGGATGCCAGGAAGACCAGCCTGGGAAAATGTTTGGAACTTTGGTTTGCAAACCACGAACAAGGCCAAATTTGTGATGAATATTGCTTCTTGGTTCAGTTTGTGCTCATCCCTAGTTCTGTGTTCATCTTTCCCTCCTGAACTTCACCCACCTGTGTCCATTCAAATATGATACAAGTACCCAACCCATCAACAGGAAGATAACCACACAAACTGAACAATTCAAGCTTACTGCAGATGAGCAGTTCACACCTCATGGTCGTAGGCCACCATGCCGTGCTTGTGAGCATCTATGCATTTTGGTCCCGGGGGCATGGCGCCGAAGTAGATGGACTGTTCATCTAATGCATTAAGAATTTTTCTCATAAGAAGAGCCCTGCTGGATCAGACTGGTGGTCCATCTAGTACAGCTTCCTGTCTCACACAGTGGTCAACCAGTTCTTCTGGAGGGCCAACAACATTACAAATGCAAAATTGCCAAATATAGTGGTATGGTTTCAGAAGTTGTGGAACCATTATTTATTTATCTTATGGACTCTGTTACAAACAAACTGAATTACTTGTCTGAACAACCAAATTGTTTCACATTTAGTGCGAAATGGTTCCCAGTTGTAGAATACTTATCTCAGCAGCAATCTTCTGAATGGTCTCAGTTACACAAATGGTTATGATGTCTCAGTTTCCCTTATGTTGTAGCTGTTAATATTCAGAACTTTTTTGTTCTTATTTGGTGTTTATTTTACACTAGGAATAAGGTCCATTGTGGAAATAAATACAATGAGCTCTAGAAAAAGGCTGTGGACGGGTGCCCCAGCCTTGGGCACTCAGTGTCAATTTGCTGTGGCAGCCTCAGCAGGGTATAATGACACTGAGTCCACCATTTTCTCCAGAGGAACTGATCTCTGCTACCTGAAGAACAGTTGTACTTTTGAGTGATCTCCAGCCCTCACCTGGAGATTGGCAACAATAGCTCACCAGGAGGGACTGGCTGGTTTGGAGGGTGGAGTCTATGGCATTGTACCTGTCTGAGGTCCCACCCCTCCTCAAGCCCCACCCTCTCCAGGCTCCACCCCTCTAATATCCAGGAATTTTCCAACCTGGAGTTGGCAACCCTATCTCCTTCCCAGCCAACCATCAATCTACCTTGATCTGCCCCTCTGACTTCAGCTTTCCATCTCTTCCCCCTCCACCCTGGAGACCAGTTGTAATTCTGAGTGATCTCCAGCCCCCACCTGGAGATTGGCAACAATAGTTCCTCAGGAGGGACTGGCTGGTTTGGATGGTGGTGTCTATGGCATTGTACCTGTCTGAGGTGCCACCCCTCCTGAAACCTCCCCCTCCCTAGGCTCAATACCTCAAATCTCCATGAATTTCCCACCTAGAGTTGGCAACTCTATTTCCTTCCCAGCCAATCATCAGCCTACCTTTATCTCCCCCTCACTCTTCAGCTTTTCACCCCCCCACATACCCCTGAAGCCTCTCCCGTGCTCTGAAGCCCTGACTGCTACGTCACATTGGCTATCATACAGGGGCCATCTCAGCAGGATATAAGGACACAGAGTCCACCATTTTCACCAGGGGAACTGATCTCTGCCATCTGGAAAGCAGTTGTAATTTTGAGTGCTCTTCAGCCCTCACCTGGAGATTTGCAACCATGGTTTTCCCCAACAGGCACTAAGGGGAAATGTATTTTACCTCAGAACACATTTTACCTCAGAACAGCAACAGTAAACTGTTTAGAATGTTAGAGGCAGAGGCCAATGAGGCCACATATGCAAACGATCTTTGTGTTCTGAGGCAAAGGCCAATGAGGCCATATATGCAAATGACCTCTGTGTTCTGACTGGCTATGGGGGGAGAGGAACAGCAAACTGTTTAGAATGTTGGAGGCAGGACTCAGGCAATGCAGCCAGTGTGTAGGGAGACTCTCTGTGACAGATGAGGGAGCCAACTGATTTGGGAGCATGTTGGAATGTTCAGGGGAGTCCATGACCAAAACAGAATTATATATGAGGAGAGATATTATATTTATTACACTATGGTACATTAATATATTTTAATAAGTTGAAAAGTATGCAAGGATTTTAGCACGATATAGAATTATATGTCCTATATTATTGTTTTTTCCAGGGCTTTTTTTGTAGAAAAAGCCCAGCAGGAACTCATTAGCATAATAGGCAACATCCACCATCAGAAACTCATTAGCATATTAGGCCACACCCCATGTATTCCCTTGGCTTTCTAGGTGCCCCACGGCTGCTGGGAGCCCGGGCAAACCCTCCCTTAAAGGCTTTCCCTCTGTAGCCACGCACACAGAGGTTTTGGCTGTAGTGGGCATGGCCAACTCTGAAGCCAGCCAGAATTCTGTTCCAGTTAATAGCCTTGGTTTTTTCACAGTCACTGTTCTGTTCTTGGACTCTCACTTTGTTTTATTAATTGCTCAAAAAGTGTTTTGTACGTTTATATTTGTAACAACTAATAAAAACTTTAAAAATTTTAAAAAAACATTACAAATTGGATGAGGCCTTTTAGTCTCCTGGCACTGGGATTCAGAGGTTGACTTCCTCTGAATGTGGAGGAACACCCTCAATCACCATGGCTAGTATCCGCTGATCGATCTCTCCTCCGGTAGCCATCACTATATCCCCTGGCAGTAAATTCCACATTTTACCCACTCTCTGTGCCAAGAAATATTTCCTTTTGTTTGTCCTGAATCTACTGCTTCATTTGATGCCCTTGAGTTCTAGTATTTAGAAGAGGGAGAAAAAAAATCCTCTTTGTCAATTCTCTCCACCCCGTGCATAAAGTTATAAAGTTCTATCACATCTCCCTTTAGTCATCTCTTTTCTAAACTGAAAACTCCCAGACTCTTCAGCCTTCCCTCACTGGGAAGGTACTCCAACCCCCTAATAACTTTGGTTGCCTTCTTCTGAATTGTTTTGGTTCTGCAATGCCTTTTTGAGATACAGTGAACCAGAACTGTACACAGTATTCCAAATGAGGCCCTGCCATAGATCTATACAGGGACATTATAATCTCGGCTGTTTAATGTTCGATCCTTTCCCTAATAATCCTTAACATAGAGTTTGTCTTTTTTTTGCTGCTGTACCACACTTGGTTGACACTTCCATTGAGAAGAGAAGAAGGAGAAGGAGAAGAAGGAGAAAGAGGAGGAGGAGGAGGAGGAGGAGGAGGTTCTGTCTGAACCATTGTTGGAAGAAAATGTGTTCCCACACACCCCCTCCCTGTGGTTCGTGTCCTCTAGTGTGTTGCCTCCCTTACCAAAAGGCTGAAGGTGCAGTTTGAAATGCTGAGCGCTGGCTAGAGACACTCCAAGCAAAGGTCTCTCTCCTGTATATTGATTTTTTTTTATTATTTAAAAGGCTCAGATGAAACAGCAAAATGCTGTAGCAACTATACACACAATACACATCTATTTCAATAACTATAGAATGGAAATACATACAAAAATTGAACATGCAGACATGCAGACAGTATCCCACCCAACAAAACATGCAGACCCAGCAAAGAGATCTCCTTGGGCTGACTCCTAATTCCCCAGAAGTGTCTGGAGGTTCAGAAGCCAGCGAAACTCTGTGGGACCTTCCCCAATATTTATACCCAATGATCAAAGGGTTTCTTTTGATAATCCTATCAGTTGATAATTAGCATCTGGAAGGGGCAATTGTCTGCTGTAAACTGTCTTTCCTGCCCTGTGAGGTGGGTGGGGCTGAGAGTACTCTGACACAAAGTGCTCTTTCGGGAACAGCTGTGGCAGAGCTATCCACTATTACCCCAAGATCTTTTCCCCCTCTCTGTCTCAGGAAGTTCAGACCCCATTAGCCTATACTTGAAATGGAGCCCCCCCCCCCCCAGTGTGCATCGCCTTACACTTACCAACACTGAATCTCACTTGCCATATTGTTTCCCACTCAGCTAGTTTGTGGAGATCCTCTTAGACAGGCCCACAACTTCAGTGGGGCATTTGCCCCCTTAATTAAAAGCCCTGCCCCAGAAATAGCCTTGAAAGGAAGGGCTAGAAACAGGCTTGGGGCCTCCCTCTTTGAAGCCAGACATTCAGATTAATTTAATTAACTGTAATTTAACTGCCCCCTGAACAAAAAAAAATATCCTGGTTACAGGCCTGCTCTTAGAGCTGTTCACGGGCAGTCTTGTTTTTCAACATCCTGAATAAGGTTCTTACTTTAAACTGGGCAGAGAAATAAATGCACAGTCCTGTTGATATTTCAGGGTTTAAAGGTAAAGGTTCCCTTGCTCGAAAGCCAGTCGAGTCTGACTCTAGGGTTGCGGTGCTCATCTCCGTTTCAAAGCCGAAGAGCCAGCGCTGTCCGAAGACGTTTCTGTGGTCATGTGGCCGGCATGACTAAACGCCAAGGCGCACGGAATGCTGTTACCTTCCCACCGAAGCGGTACCTATTTATCTACTTGCAATTTCTTGCTTTCGAACTGCTAGGTTGGCAGGAGCTGGAACTAGAGACGGGAGCTCACTCCGTCATGCGGCAACTCGGGTCTCGAACTGCTGAACTACTGACCTTCCACAGCCTCCATTTCAGCAGCTTCAGGGTTTAGCAAGACATAATTGAGTTGTGATATCCCTCAGATCCTTCTTAACAGTGTGATTTTCCTGCAGCAACCTGTGGTATTTATGTGTGAAGCCAGTTGTGATGGCTGTGGTCCATTTTGACCTTTTGCCTATGCAGCACCAATATCTTCAAGTCATCCATACTGATCTTGTGTAATCTACAGCACTTTCCTTCAGCTCTGGATGTCTCTTGGGGTTATCGCTCTACTGAATTCTCCGGCTCTGTTTTCTTGAAATATTTCTTTTGAAAGATCTCATTCTACCTATGAATCAGATCTTTTTGACATTTTGGGGAATGAAGAAGGTATCAAATACCGGGCTGACACACTGTTTCCACTTTAATTCACGGGGGTTGTAACTCTGTGCTGTCTCGGTTTTCTCTCTGTGCATATTAATTGGGCATCTTCCACACTGAACTAATTTATATATTTGGTATAGTTTGCAGATTATACAGATGTTGGGTTATGAAGATTTTAATCAAGAAGTATGTCTTTTTAATCTTTCTTCTCAGGCTCATTTTGCTTCAGTATTAGCTTGGCAATTAAGGTAATGAATTTTCGTTCAGAGGGTTGGAGGAGCAGAGTGCGTTCTAAAAAGGCACCTGGCAGGCACTGGTTGTCATGGTGATTTCCCAGATGCTCAAGCAAGTTGAGGAAAACAGTGATTCAATATTCCCATTACACAAGCAGCTAAAACCCTAATTGATATCTGTTTCAGAGAAATATGGGCCAGACTGTGGAACTTCAAACTACAGTTGTGTTTAGAATGCACTCTTAGGCGCACCAGGAGAAAGTACTGTTTCAGAAAACAATAAGGAATTTCAGAGAGACGATATAATCCGGAAGAGCAAAGGTTCCCAAACGGTTTCTGGTCTGTTATTTCAGACAGAAACATTTTAGAACCGGTTCCCTACCGGAATATATTTTTAATTTCAGACACAAACGCTTCTGTCCCGTTTAGGAAACGGGGCTGAAGCGTTTTACCTGTCAACTGCTTCTAAGTAGTCTTCAGTTTCCTTCCTGGTTCCGATGCGCTTCTCCCCGCCATTTCTCGCACGCACGGGCGATCTCCAACCTTTTTTTTTTTTTAACATTCACTTTATAGCATTATAGCGCTATAGCTCTATAACGCTATGATGGAACAGCAGTATATCAACGCCATTGGAATGCCTGAAATGTTTTGTTATAGTACTATAGCGCTATAGCGCTAAAAAGCGAACGTAAAAAAAAGCCGTAGATCGTTCACGCGGGTGAAAAACGGCGGGGGAATGTGGGAAAAAGCGGTGCAGTTAGAAATGTCAAACCGCATCAGATCCAGCTCTTTACTGGAATGGAAAAGCCATGTGTGAAATGGCAGCCCTATACCGGTTTACTCCACGACAGAAGTGACATTTATGTCAATTCCGGCCCATGTAACAAATTAGTTTGACACCTCTGGATTAGATCGAACTGTATGGAATATTAGCTATAATAAGATTGTTTTGAACTTTTTAAACTGGGCTGATTTTATATGGTTTAGTCCTGTATTATATTTGTAATTTTGTTAATTAATCTTGTTAATTTTGCTAACTTTGTATTTTTAGTATGTGGAAGATTATTTATTTATTTATTGAGGTTTTTTTTTACCCCGCCCTCCCCACAGAGTGGGCTCAGGGCGGCTTACAAGGGGCAAAATCCATATAAAACAGATAAAAACAATAAAAACATTAATAACAGTTGTACTCAAATTAAAAACAAGATGGTCTCCAGATACATGCCAGATGGTAAACAGACAGTTCTCCAGGGATGATGTTAACCTATAGCATATCCCAACCAGGTAAATCCAGTGGTATCAGTCACACAGAAATTGTGGCGGATCTTCCCGGGCCATCCTTAGCCTCGATGTTGTCCACTGCATTGGTAGTGGTGGTAGTGGTAGTGGCGGCCCCTATGTAAAAGCCTGGTGGAAGAGCTCCGTCTTACAGGCCCTGTGGAACTGCATAAGGTCCTGCAGGGCCCTGATCTCCTCTGGGAGCTTGTTCCACGAGGTAGGGGCCACCACTGAAAAGGATCTGGCCCTAGTCACAGCAAGCCTTGCCTCCCGGGGGCCTGGAACCACCAGGTGATGTTATGCCCCGGACTGGAGTGCTCTTGGGGGTATATGTGGGGAAAGGCAGTCCTTCAGGTAAGTCCCTCAGGTAATATATTATGTTATATATTGTTATGACCCATGATCAGTACAATAAACTGAAACTGGACAAAACATATGTCCGAAGAAGAAAAGTTTTTTCTTCCCTCTTCTTAAGCTGAAGTTGACTCACCCATGGGATTTAATTGGCTGACAATCACTTGGATTTGCGTGAAGCTGATATCACAATGTTTGGAGAAGAGGAGGGGCTTTTGAAGATGATTGCCACAGTCTCATATTTGATTTCTTTTACAATAATTTATGTTTTTGACAATGGCTTTGGTTCTATGCCTTCCGCTGTTGGCTTTGTATCTGTTTATTCTATTTATTTAGAAAATGTGCATGCCACCTCTCCAGAACCTACTTAAAGCAACACACAGCTAAAAGGATACAACAATACCAACCAGCCAATAAAAACAAGCTAAGGCGATGAAAACTCTCAAAGCCAACAAAAACAGGAAAATAAAAACACACCAGAGCATAAAAGCATAAAAGAAACAGAGCCGTCTAAAAGGATATTGATGAAACAGTCCTCAGACTTGTAGATTTGTTTGGATTGTGTACATATGGCACACACTTTTTATATTTAATGTATACAATAGTCACACATGCAATGCACATTGCATAGGGTTGTCAGGAGGGCCACCTGCAGGGATCATGTGGGTAGGGTTGCCAGCTCCAGGTTCGAAAACTCCTGGAGATTTGCGGGTGGAGTCTGGGGAGGACAGAGACCTCAGTGGGGTACAGTGCCCTAGAATCAACCCTCCAAAGCTGCCATGTCCTCCAGGGGAGCTGATCCCTGGAGATGAGCTGGGATTCCAGGGGAGCATCAGGTCCCACCTGGAGGCTGGCATCCCTAAATAGTACTGATTAATCAAGAAGCAACCTTGAAGATGTGATGCTTTAAAGGAAAAGTCATATACGCAGAAACAGAAGATGGCATGGATCGTGAGTTTGTTTCACATAAGAGAGGAGTGAACGTGAAATGTGAATTTTCAGCAGGGATGAGAAACTTAAAATTATATTTGTTCTTCACACTCCCTTTCTAGGTCTCACACATGCAGGTGAGGCCTTATCACCTGTTTTAGTGTTCATTACAAGGTTTCTGTGATCCAGTCCAGAAGGAACTGTCCTGAAGATGTGTGTGAGGGACCACATGTTTGAATTTATTTTATTTATTTATTTATTTATTTAACTTTAGACTTTATATCCCGCTCGAACCCTCTTTCTCAGGGGGTCTCTGAGCGGCTTACAGGTGGCGCTAGTCACACAATTGATCCCTAACTAGGGCCACAGGGTTTGTAGGGGTGGGACTACCTATCGGCACCCCTGTAGTGGTGGTTGGTGTGTTCGTTCGTTCTCGGCTCGACGTTCCAATCGCCCCCGGCGGGCTCCATTTCGACGATCTGGTGGCAGTTCTTTCCTTTCGGGGCGCGCGACTCGCGCCTTCCTCCAGCTCAGCAACGTCCTTCCGGCTCCGCTCCGCCAGCGCCCGACGTCATCACGCGCCCGTCTCGACAGCAGTCGCAAGGATGTACTCCTCTCTCCTGACCACCAGGGATCGCTCTGCCGGTCGCAGCAGCCCACTGCCGCCGCCACCGCTGCCACCGCCGTCTCACCGCACCACGTCACCTCCGATTCTCTGGAGCCGATGTCTCGTTGCCGCCGCCGCCGCCCACCACACCAGGCAGGGTGCCCCCCACCCTACTAAGGGTGGGTACCCATTTATCTACTTGCAATTAATTGCTTTTGAACCACTGGGTGGGCATTTGTTCTACACGCTCCCTTTCTAGGTCTCACACATGCAGGTGAGGCCTTATCACCTGTTTTAGTGTTCATTACAAGGTTTCTGTGATCCAGTCCAGAAGGAACTGTCCTGAAGATGTGTGTGAGGGACCACATGTTTGAGTACTTTCCCCTGTCATGTTCATCATGTTATGGAGATTAGGCTAGAGACCTTTTCCAACCAATGTGCTAATTCTATCACGTGCTGAGACTTAAAGATGGAGTGGTATTTCATGCTTCATGTATGCCAGCCTGCGAGGACTGTACCATAGGCCTTTGACAGATGGTTGAATCAGCTAATTTTTTTTTTAGCTGGTCTCTTAGATTTATTAGGGCTGTCTTATGAAGTTTCTTCCCATCCAAACATCTTCATTCATCTGCTGGAGAGTTGAACTGAAGCTGAGGAGCTGAAAGAAAGAGGTGATCAAGGCTTTACCTCCACCTGGTTACCCAGTTAAAAAACTCGCCCTTTCTGTCCCTCCCCTTACTGGGGCTAAGAACAGCACAGGGGGATTTGCTGTACGAAATGGCATGTGGGAGAGAAATTGATCCCCCACCCCACTGCTATAAATCTCTGTAGCCGCAGCCACTCTTACAGGACATCAAAGACAACTGGAGACCACAGACCTATAGCATCTTGTATTTTTATACCCGGTATAATACACATAGTTTTTTAAAGCATGGTTTTAATATTGATATTTCAGTTTTTAGGTGTACACCTATATTCTTTTAACATGCGCCTTAGAAAAAGACCGGAGTTGACAGGGGGGGAAAGTATATTAATGCTTGTTTCCCTTGCTCAGATTTTCAGGAGTCCTTGCTTATTTAATTTATATGCAGAGTAAAAAGGTAAAAGTAAAGGTTCCCTTGCTGGAAAGCCAGTCGAATCCGACTCTAGGGTTGCAGTGCTCATTTCCGTTTCAAAGCCGAAGAGCCAGCGCTGTCCGAAGACGTTTCCGTGGTCATGTGGCTGGCATGACTAAACACCAAGGCACACGGAACGCCGTTACCTTCCCACCAAAGTGGTACCTATTTATCTACTTGCCATTTCTTGCTTTCGAACTGCTAGGTTGGCAGGAGCTGGAACTAGAGATGGGAGCTCACTCCATCATGCGGCCCCCGGGTCTCGAACTGCTGAACTACTGACCTTCCACAGCCTGCAGTTCAGTGTCTTAACCACTTGAGCCACCAAAGCTCCTTTATATGCAGAGTACATCATATGAAATGCGGGCCTGGACGAATCACAAACCAGAATTAAGATTACTGGGGAAAACATCAATAACCTCAGGTATGCAGACGATACCACTCTAATGGCAGAAAGTGAAGAGAACCTAAAGAGCCTCTTGTTAAAGATGAATGAGGAGAGTGCAAAAGTTGGCTTGAAACTCAATATCAAAAAAACTAAGATCATGGCATCCAGCCCCATCACTCCTTGGCAAACAGAAGGGGAAGTCATGGAAGCAGTGACAGACGTCAGGTTTCTGGGATCCAGGATCACTGCAGATGGTGACTGCAGCCATGAAATTAACAGACACCTGCTCCTTGGGAGGGAAGTGATGGCAAACCTAGACAGCATAATAAAAAGTAAAGACATCACCCTGCCAACAAAAGTCTATATCTTCAAAGCAATGGTATTCCCAGTAGTCATGTATGGCTGTGAGAGTTGGACTATAAGGAAGGCTGAGCACCAAAGAATAGATTCTTTTGAATTATGGTGCTGGAGGAGACTCTTGAGAGTCCTTTGGACTGCAAGGAGATTGAATCAGTCAATCCTAAAAGAAATCAATCCTGACTGTTCCCTGGAAGGCCAGAACTGAAGCTCAAATACTTTGGCCACCCAATGAGAAGGGAGAACTTCCTGGAGAAGACCCTGATGCTGGGAAAGACTGAAGGTCGAAGAAGACGGGGATGGCAAAGGATGAGATGGTTAGACAGTGTCATAGATGCAACAAACGTGAAGTTGAGCAAATTCTGGAGGACGGCAGAAGAAAGGAGGGTGTGGTGTGATGTGGTGCATGGGGTTGCAAAGAGTTTGACTCGACCGTGCGACTGAACAACATATAAGTGTGCCTTTGTATAGGGTTTCCAGCTCCAGGTTGGGGAATACCTAGAGATTTTGGGAATGGACCCTGAGGAGGGTGGGGTTTGGGGAGGGGAGGGACCTCAGTGGGGTATACGGCCATAGGTTCCACCTTTCAAAGTGGCCATTTTCTGAAGGGGAATGGACCTCTGTTTCCTGTAGATCAGTTGTAATCTCAGGAAATCTCCAGCCATCCCCTGAAGCTTGGCAACCCTGCCTTTGGAGTATTTTTATGTAAACAGGCCAGTTTTAATATCTAAGGCCACACACACATAAAATGGGGGAAGTGACTAACCTAACAGGCACCCTGAAGCGGAGACTTTCATTGTTGTGGTCTTTCTGCGGGCGGTCTTTTTCCAGTCTGGCGACGACGTCTTCCTGGCGCAGGTCTTCCTTCGGTCGTTGCGACTCCTCCCAGGCCTGGGCCAAGCACACGTCAGAGTGTGCTCCCGCAGCCAGCCTCTGTCCAATCGGCTCCAGCCTGCCACGTCGCCCCGCCTCTACGCTCCGCCGGCCCAGCCTCCGCTCTCTCGCTCGACTCGCCAACTTCCGCCATGTTCTCCGCCGTCATTGCTGCTGCTGTGGCTCCACTGCTCACGCCACTGCCACACCATGAAGGACGGGTGCCCCCCCCCGCTCTAAGAGCAGGTACCCATTTGCCTACTCACCCTTTAATGGGCTTTCGAGCCACTGGGTGGGCGGGAGCTGGGACATAAAGCCGGGAGCTCACTCCGGCCATGGTGGGGCTCGGCCAGATGGAAATGCAGGCTTCATTTACTGCCTGCGCCACCGCTCCCTTTTATATATATATATACAGAGAGAGAGTGAGAGAGAGAGAGAGATTTTCAAATCTTGGGAACTGATGAGGGTAGAAGGAAGCCTTTTGACAAAATATGTACTTGTTAAAGCTGGTGCTGGCGTCTTTCTTTTTTCCTTTTCTTTCTTTCTTTTCTTATCTCCGTAAAAGAAGGTTGTCTTATCCTACTCTAGAAATTTAAGTATATAACAATCTCGTAAAGTAATTAAACAGATTGTCACATATTGCCCTTTTGAAGTGTACAGATGAATAAAGTGGCTAATAATCATAATTTAAGACATTAAAGACATCTGGGAGCCTCGCTTGTGAAGTAGTGAGACACATAACACGGCCTCTTACATCTATAACCTTCCCAGGATTTATCCAGTTTTATTGCACAGAGCAAAACAACGTAATTGCTTTCAACATTGCAGGGAAGTTTAATGGTTTATAATGGGGAAGAAAATCACGTCAAAACAAGTTCTGTTTATTTTTAAATTGTCTCAATTATGCACCTTAGAGTACAGAGGAGATAGGGAGGAATACTGTGTTTTTCAGTGTTTTCCTTATATGGCAAGGCATTTAAAAAAACAAAAAAAAGACCCTGAGTATTTATGAAGGTTCAGTTGCCAGCTTTTATACTAGGTCTCCTTTTATGCTGTGATTAACAAACTGGTAGAGTAGGGATCCCATTCCCCAGCTGGAGGCGGGGGATCACCCAATTTGGGGACCTCTTCTCCGCTACCGGCTAGCTGGCTGGCGGGGGGAATCCTGACCCCCCCCAAATGCAATGTAATGACATCAAACAGAAGTGACATCATGTCAAACGTAGTGTCTCATTTGCCGTGGCTTACGGTTGTTCAGGGGCCTGGAGGAGGAGGAGAATTCGGGGGGGGGGTGAGCGTGAGTGTGTGAGAATGGCTTTGTTGCAGTGGCCGCATAATTCTTCCAAGATGCCTCCCCCCTCAGGGATGACCTTGAGCACCATCCGTGCTTGCTTCGCTGTCATAGATAACATAACGGTAGACTTTCAGATGGTTGGTTGGAGCGCGTGAAATCTAGGCGGGATGTCTGTGAGGTATGATTGGACTGGACCGGGGGGGGAGCTTCTTTGAACTCTGTATATCTTTGGATCTTGGTGCCAGAACTTTAGTTTTCACACAGCTTGGAACATCTTTCTTCTTCAATAAACAAATCACTGCCAGAGACTGTTGAGAGTAACTTTGTCCAAGAGTCTTACACATCATCATGTTGGTGATGCCACACGGTGACATGCTGATATTTTGGGCAAAACTCTATGGCAACCATTGCCGGGCTGATCCAACTTGGCAGCCCTATGAGAGGCAGATGATGCTTTCCACATCACGTCATCCCTCGGTCACAAAAAAAAAATCCATACTTCTAAAGAGCAATGTTGTCTAGTCATTAGAGTAAGGATTCCCCAACCTTGTTCAGCCTGTGGGCACTTGGAGAATTTTAAGAACGTTTGTGAATGCCATCACAAAAATGGCTGCTGGAGGAGCTCATCCAGCTACAAAATGGTTGCCTTGGGTGCTGGGGTCATTTGCAAAACATCAGGAGGTTTCTAGCCAGTGTGGTGTAGTGGTTAAGAGCAGTGGACTCTAATCTGAAGAACGGGGTTTGATTCCCCACTCCTCCAAATGAAGCATGCTGGGTGACCTTAGACCAGTCACAGTTCTCTCAGAACACTCTCAGCCCCACCTACCTTATAAGGTGCTTGTTGTGGGGAGAGGAAGGGAAGGCAATGGTAAGCTGCTTTGAGCAGTGTTTTCGTTTCTGACTGAATGCAATGCAATGGAGTTCTGAAACCACTTTGTCCCACCCCGGAGGTTGTGGGATGTGCAGAGCAGGCACCAGGGACCCCGACAGACCCCACAAGGCCCCCTAGGCATGACTCACCAGACAGAGCGAAGGCCAACGGTCCAGGGAGAGAGTCGGGAGTGGGGGGCCCTCCCTCATCAGGCTGCATCGGCCGGGCCCGGAGACAAAACCGGGGTCCACGAGGCAGCACCACGGAGAAGGAGAGGGGCGGCGGCAGCTTCTCCGATGAGCCAGAAGTGGGCGTGAAGCAGCGGGTACAGTCACAGATCGGTGGTGGTGGTGCGGCCCAGAGGCCATCAGAGCCACCACCGGCGCATCAGCACTCGCCACGGAGACGCCCCACCGGCATCCAGGCAGATATAGGAGGGTGTGGCCCAAGTCGGAGGATGGATGGGCGGTCCTGGGAGTGGGGTGGGAAGATAAAAGGCAGGGAGGAGGAATACGCTGTGGAATGGAGTGAGGCGCTGACAAACAGAGAGACGAGAGACGGCAAAGAGAGAAGGAAGTCCGCAGTGTACTGGCAGAGGGACTCTCAGGGTGACGTTAACCCTGTCCCCTGCCTGTTTGAGGCCCCTCACTCCCTCTCCCTTTTTGGAACCTACTGCTCCAAGGGCTGTCTCCCCTACCAGAGTCAGGTCATGAACCCTGACGCCACGGCTACTGGGGGCACCCAACCAGAGTCCAAGGGTGAGCTCGACACTCTTTGTGGAAACACACTTCTCAAAAAATGTTTAAAAGTTCATGAAGGGCACCAGGGGAGCATGACATCACTTGTGATGTCACAAAACTATTATTATCATCATCATCATCATCATCATCATCATCATTATTGATGATGATGATGATGATGATGATGATGATGATGATGATGATGATGATGATGATGATGATGATATTAAAATGAGGGAATGTCCAGTAGTGGCTGCGGCCAATGCTCCCTCTAAGCTGAGGAGTCTTGTGAGCAAAAATTCTACTTTGTGAGCTACCAGCATTGAAGTTGTGCGCAATTTAGCTACTGCATTAATTAGTTTGCTCTGGAGCCCTCCTTCCTGAGCTAAGACAAAAATCTGTGAGCTGGAGGCTAAAAACTGTGAGCTGGCTCACACTAACTCAGCTTAGAGGGAACACTGGCTGCGGGTGAGTGGGGAAGCAGCCAGACAGAGCAGGGAACTTGTTGCTCTCGCCAATTCTATGATCAACTGAAAATTTCTCTTCAGAAAAGATGGCTTTCGAAAGAAGACACAGAACTCTCAAGGTGTGGAAGAGTTCTGGATTCTAAGAACTGGCTATCAAACTCAATGAACAATGTTCTCTATGGGGAAGTGCACACATTGGTAAGAAGATTTCAGCTCAGTGAAAGAGAAGCCATTCGAGACTTCAGAGAACATCTAACATTCAGAGACGAAATGCCCAAGGAACGGTCTCGGATTCGGTGCACTCTGAATACAATAGCTATTTCCTCCAGTGAGTGTGAAAGGGGATTTTCCCAGATGGACCCGATTGTCACTCCAGAAAGGTCCTCCTTGTCAGTCAAAACCACAACATCTTTATTGTTCATAAAAAAATTGTTGGACCTCCCTTAACAGTCTTTGATCCAACAAGGCATGTTAAAACATGGTTGCTTCAAGGTCATCATTTCATGTTAGGCACCAAAAGCAAGCCCCCCCCCCCAAGAAAAAAGAACCGAGTAAGTTGGTGACGTATTTAAAGTTCGGAAATTGCTTTAAAGTTGAGGTAAAGTCTCAGGGCATGAAAATAAAACTGTTTCAAAGAATCCTGTGTGTTTCTCCTTCGTTTCCCTCTTGAGAGTCCCAGCACCTCTTTTTCCAGAAAAAAAGTCCTGGCTTTGAGACTCCTTCTGGTACAGAAAAGGGGTGGGGAGTGTAAAAACAACTCTTCTCCTCCTAGCCAAGTGTCTTCCTTTGATGGAGACACCTGTTTCTGAATTGGTGCTCACTGCAGATATAAAGGTGGTCTCTCCTGGGCTTTTCTGAAGCAGGGCCTGTTTCAATTAAGTTGAGGAAAGCCAAGACTGGCTATTTCACCTTGGGGAACAGATGCTTCAGGGGAAAAGAAAGCGAACCTCAGGAAACATATTGGAAGGTACTATATTGGGGATCACTTGCTTATTTCATTCATTCATTCATTCATTCATTCATTCTCTTCACTCAGGAAAGTTAGAGATTCACGTGAATCTCTGCTACAAGATCACCTGGCAGAGATTGTTTTGTACTGTAAGTGCTTTTCTGTTTACAGAATTAAAACTAGAAGCGACTGTACCTTGGGGAGATTGTCTATATTGTCCGTGTATCATTGTCCTAAGAGGGAAAAAGAGGGAAAAGTTGTCAAATTCCTCTCTCTCTCTCTCTGTCTCTCTCTGCACCCCCAAAAGTGCAACCAGGGTGGAAATTCACTCCAAATAATGCTAGCAGTGCTGCCACTTGGGGTAGCATTGAGCGCCTCCTATACTGATCATGCCGACGACAACTCCTGTGGGCCCCTCAGAGGCCAAGTGAGTCGTCCTTGTCGATGGAGTGAATCCTCCCTCAGCAGAAAGACCAGCTTCATATCTTAGCAAGCGTTAGCTGCAGTTCCGCCAACGGAACATCTTTCCTGTTGTTGTAGAAAGGGAGGGCGACTTCTACCAGTTCCCCTCTCCCACTGCAGGTCCTAGTTTTCCCACCCACCCTGTCCCTGCTGATCTGCCAAACCCCTTCCCCCAGGAGTATAACTGAGAGAGACAGAAGGCTGTCATGGAAGGAGGAAGACAAATAAGTTGCCTTCATCTGTTGGGACCCACTTGCTTAGGTTCTGTAGTGTATGCTGACCACCACCAGGGGCCAGCAGACAGCCAGAGCTTGACTCTGGAAGAACAATAGGGACTAGGCTCCTAGTCCCTCCACTGGGGAGCCAATGGGAACTGTGGCGGGAGATTCAAACCCACCTATGGTGACCAGGGGTGTGTCCCCAGGGATGTATATAGTTGGCCTGCCGGCCGTTTGTCCTTGTTCTTGTTGTGTACCTAATAAAGTGTGCTATGCACTACGTCATCATCTGTCGTCCATCCATGCGGCTACCCACTACATAACAGGTTCCAAGCCAGGGTTCCTGCAGGAAGAAGAAGAAGAGGAGGAGGAGATTGGATTTATACCCCACCCTTTACTACCCAAAGGAGTCTCTGAGTGGCTTACAAACTCCTTTCCCTTCCCCTCCCCACAACAGACACCCTGTGAGGTAGGTGGGGCTGAGAGAACTCTGAGAGAAACTGCTCTTTTTCAAGAACAGCTGTGCCAGAACTATGGCTTGCCCAAGGTCATCCAGCAGGTGCGAGTGGAGGAGTGGGGAATCAAACCCAGGTCTCCCAGATTAGAGTCCGCACACCTAACCACTACACCAAACTGGATCTCCAGCTTCTTTCTTTCACATTCTGACCCTCTCTCTCCGCACCATGTAGTTCCACTAGCCAGTGATCTGATATCATCATACCCTGAGTTTTGTGCCCCTTTCCAAAGCAGCTGTCAGAAGTGTGGACTCCCCGGGGGTGGGCAGAGGATCACGAGATGTGATTCTGTCATATCACAGTTAAGTAAAACCACGTGGATACCACGTGGAAACTGTTGGGGTTTTTTTGGTGTGTGTGTGTGTGAATTTTGTGTCTGCCATAATATGCCACTTGGGTGAGGCCTGTCTTTCTGAAATAGGGAGCTATGACTCACTGATGCCTTTTGATGTGTTGCCAAATTCCCAGCAGCTGTTCCTGTAGGAAACACAAAGGCTTTTGCCAGTTACTTCACAGCTGCCTCATTGGCCTCACTCAGCTGTGCAATTCCAGAGGAAGAAGAATCAAGGTTGAAATTTAGGGAGGTCGCTTCCAGGTCAGTAGCGGAAGGCAAAAAGAGCGGCACTGAACAAAAAATAATATGCTGTGGGACAAGGAAAGGGCTGTTTTTTCTTTGATATGCATCTGCTTGAAATAACTTGCCGCTCAGAATTGGCATATGATGACAGTACCACTTAGGGGGGTAATCCTAGGCAAACGTTAAGAACATGAGGATATTAGAAGAGCCCCGCTGGATTAGGCCAATAGTCCATTCTAGTCCAGCATCCTGTCTCACTCAGGGGCCAACCAGTTCTTCTGGAGGTCCAACAGCAGGGCATAGAGTCCGATGCCCTCCCCTGATGGGGCCTCCTGGCTCTGGGACTCAGAGGCTTAGTGCCTCTGAATGTGGAGGTTCCCCTCAGTCACCACAGCTAGTAGCCATTGCTAGACTTTATCCTCCATGAATCTATCTCATCCTCCTTGAAAGCTGTTTATTTCTGTGGCCCTCACTACATCTTCTGTCAGCAAATGCCACATTTTAATCACTCTCTGTATAAAGTAGTATTTCCTTTGGTCTGTCTTGAACCTCCTGCCCATCAGCTTCATTGGATGCCCTCCAGTTCTAGTATTTTAGGAAACGGAGAAAAAGTGTTGCCAACTCTCTCCACCCCATGCATAATTTTATAAACCTCTATCATGCCCCCCCCCAGTTGTCTCTTTTCTAAACTGAAAAGTAGCAGACTAGGGTTACCACGCAATGTTCCCTCTAAACTGTAGAGTCCTGTGAGCAAAAATTCTACTTTGTGAGGTACCGGCATTAAAATTGTGAGCAGGAGATTTGGCTACTGCATAAATTAGTGTGTTCTGGAGCCATCCTTCCTGAGCTGAGACAAAAATGTGTGAGCCAGATGTTAGCCGAATTGCTCTTTAGGAGAGACAATTGGAACAGTTTAATTATCGGGTTACTGGTCTGTGTATACGAAGGATGGGCCGTACCAATGCGTTTCAATGAGAGACAGAGACGAGAGTCAAATACAACTCTATTTTACTGGTAGTTATTCAAACACACAAGGGAAATAATAAAAAAAACACACACATGCACACGAGAACTAGTAAAGGCAGTTAGAAAGAGTTACAGCACAATTGCATGAGCAGGAGATTCGTTGGTATCCTCGACGAGAGTATATTTACCTTCGATGTGGCTCAGCTCCTAAACTTCCAGCAGGAGGAGGGTAGGAGGGGAGAAATGGGTAGCAGCACGTGAAACTAGACCGGCTAGAGACACGTGAATTGGCCTTAGCTGCAGACTTCAGGCAAAGAGGTATTTGGGGGAATTGGATAGTAAGTGGGGCAAAAGAGGATAAGCAGACAAGAGAGGTCGATGACGAGGGGGATGGGGACGGAGAAGACGAAGTAGAAGATGAAGATGGCTGGCCATTCTGTGTTCAATGTTTTTAAACCTTCTTGAGAGGAGGCAAGGGGTGGGCTCCAACAGATTGTCGTGTAGCCCTACCCCAAAGGTCAAGGATTGGCTAGGGGGTCAATTTCCACTATATTCGTTAACTAACGGGGAGGTGCTTGGGTGGAGGCAGAGGTTACGTGCCGGGTCACCAGTATCGCTGACGCGTCTTGTTGCTATGTGTAATAAATTTCCTGACCGGGGCAAACATCTGAAGTTAAGCTTGTCAAAGTGGAGACACTTGGTCTGGGCTGACCAGCGAGCTCATTGTTTTAGTTGCTTCTTCGTGTTAGCATACATGATGAATGTAGATAGCTCTGGGGCCCCTCTAGATTGATGTTTAGCTCAGGAGATTATTGCTCTCAGCTGGTATCATCTTCAGGGTGCCCTCTCGTTGAACTTTTCCATCCACAGTCTCAGATAGCAGCCCGTTTTATATCAAGCCTCTATTCATAATGCATAGTCCATAAAATAGCCCAAAATGGATGCCAGGGCTAACACAGAGGCTAAAAAACTGTGAGCTAGCTCACACTAACTCAGCTTAGAGGGAAAACTGGTTACCAGTCTCCAGGGGGGCCTAGAGATTTCCCACTTTTACAATTGATCTCCAGCCAACAGAGATCAGTCCCCCTGTAGAAAATGGCTGCTTTGAAGGGTCAACTCTATGGCATTGTACCATGCTGAGGTCCCTCCCTTCCCCAGACCCCTCCCTCTCCTGGATCCACCCCCAAGTCTCAAGGTATTTTCCAGCCCAGAGCTGGAAACCGTAGACCAGACTCTTCAGCCTTTCCTCCTAGGGAAGGTGCCCCAAACCCCCAATCATCTTGGTTGCCCCTCCTCTGTCCTTTCTCCAGCTCTGCAACGTCCTTTTTGCAATATGGTGACCAGAACTGTACTCAATATTTCAAAATATTCCAAAATGTTTGGTGGGAAATCAACATGGGGGGATGAAAACATTTGTTTCAGATTGGGGCCTCAATGAGAAATTAAGGAGGTTTTCTTCTTGTTGTTGTTGTTGTTTTTGCCATGAAGTCATAGCTACAGTAGTTCAGCAGTTCGAGACCCGGGTGTGCCGCATGACGGAGTGAGCTCCCGTCTCTAGTTCCAGCTCCTGCCAACCTAGCAGTTCGAAAGCAAGAAATTGCAAGTAGATACATAGGTACCACTTCGGTGGGAAGGTAACAGTGTTCCGTGTGCCTTGGTGTTTAGTCATGCCGGCCACATGACCACGGAAGCGTCTTTGGACAGCGCTGGCTCTTCGGCTTTGAAACGGAGATAAGCACCGCAACCCTAGAGTCGGACTCGACTGGCTTTCGAGCAAGGGAACCTTTATCTTTTTATGTAACTAATTTATAGCAACCCCGTGGGGTTTTCAAGGCAAGACATGTTCAGGGGTAGTTTTCCATTGCCTGCCTCTGTGTAAAAGAAGCCCTTGGCTTCCTTGGTGTTCTCCCATCCAAACACTGACCAGGGCCAACCCTGCTTAGTTTCCAAGATCTGATGACATTGAGCTAGCTTGGCCTATCTCAGTCAGGGGGCTGTTCCCTGCTGGGAAGACTTTACTAGTTGAAATAGAGATGGACCCCCCCACACACACACACACACACCATACACCAATCCACATTTCTTCATCTTTGCTGCCTCCTTCCAAATATTTGGTCTTCGAGGGGCCTCCAGTTTGGTTTTTTGTCTTTTTAAATCAGTTTTCCAAAATATTTCCCCAAATGCAATCACAAGTACAAACTTACTTAATTAACTGTAGAATATGGTTTTTGCATCATTGCAGAGACAGACTCGGGGGGGGGGGCATTAATTAACTATAAAATATGTGACAGCGTTCCGTGCGCCTTGGTGTTTAGTCATGCCGGCCACATGACCACGGAAACGTCTTCGGACAGCGCTGGCTCTTCGGCTTTGAAACGGAGATGAGCACCGCAAGCCTAGAGTTGGACTTGACTGGCTTTCGAGCAAGGGAACCTTTACCTATGTGACATTTAGAAGTCACTGTGAAAGTAAAATTAGCATGGGGAATCCAGACTATTGCTGCTTTGGCAGTAAGAAATATCCAAAATGGACCGTTTTCTCTTAGGAAAGCAGCCCCAGGAGAGTTCCATAGTGGAAGTCTTTCTTCTTTTTGTTTCTTTAATCATAGATGATGTCAGCTGGGTTGGGATAAACTCAGCTGTGGCCCCGTCCATACTGCAGGGAAACGACGGGGCGAAGCGCGGCTTTTAAAAGCCGTGCCAAAGAAAACACGCCCCGGCGGGGTCCCACGGATCCCGGTTGCCGCGCTCCGTTGCTCCCCGGCACGATCAGATGCCGGTGAGGATGATACACTTGGAGGCGGAGGCTGCCGTACTGTGAATGCTCGAGCATGCGCAGTATGGCAGGGGGGCCGGGGATGCGACGGCGGCAAGACGCGCCGCCGATCCCACGGCCGGGATGACGCGCACCATCAAGATGAACCACCGAAGGTAGGTGGGTCATCTTTGATGCGCTTCATCCCGGGAAGGGCCAGATTGGAAGCGGGAGCGCGACGCAGCCAGATGTTGGCGTGGGATCGCGCCCGTTTGCGCCGCTTCCAATCTGGCCCGCTCCCGGCCCAAACTGCCTCGTGTGAACGGGGCCTACGTTTTGTTTTGTTTTCAGACCAACTGACACCTTATTGTTCAATGCTGAGATCAGGGGGGGAACGTGCTTGAACTCCCAGCCAAGCTTACCACTGCCAGATGTCCTCTCCTGTCTGCACAGCTGGTAAGGACACCACTTCACGCAGTGTGCTTAGCTGTCCTGAGACTACAGTGACTTACAAAGCTGACTACAAAGCTTACACTTCCACCTCGAGAAACATTTTGAGATGGATCTGGGAACTCCTACATGGACCTAACTGCCAACTTAGCAGTTCGAAAGCAAGAAACTGCAAGTAGATAAATAGGTACCCCTTCGGTGGGAAGGGAACCGCGTTCCGTGCGCCTTGGCATTAAGTCATGCCGGCCACATGGCCGCGGAAATGTCTTCGGACAGCGCTGGCTCTTCGGCTTGGAAACAGAGATGAGCACCGCAACCCTAGAGTTGGATTCGACTGTTTTTCGAGCAAGGGAAACCTTTACTTTTACATGGACCTTACAGGGGCACGAAAAGAGATTTGTTAGGCCACAAGCATTTTTCAGGGGTTTCTGCCTACCCCTAGGGGAAACTATGGTGCAAATACTTCTCACCTTGGGTAGCAACTCATTTCTACAGGCTGAGTGTTTCTGATGTACTTCTCTATGAAGAACACTCAAATGTGGGGGGGGCACCCAAAATAGCTCTCCTCTGCACCGCCTCCTACATCTCTGGAATGTTCTTTCCCCCCTACGTCTCTCGTATAGCCAGGCATAAAACGTTCTCCGTCTAATGCATTATAGATTTGCTAGATGTAATTTAAAGCATAAGGAAGTGTTCAATAAAAATTTAATGACATTTTAAACATTATTCAAGCTCTGAATAGGCATTTCCACTCAAGCTAAATGTTTTCTTCAAAAGCAACATTAGGAGAGAGGGGGGGAGAGAGAGAGAGAGAGAGAGAGAGAGAAGTATTCTTTAGTTATCAGCTTTTCTTAAAGAAAAAAATCTTGCCTAAATGAGGTGCCCCTGTACGGTATGTAGTACGAGGCTATGTAAAACTAATTATTACCTTTCAGGAACAATCTGCATATACCCCCACAAGTGTGTATCATAGAAAGAAGGCCATGTGGAGTTGAACAAACATCCTTGAGGGCTTTCATAATTGCTGACAGGGATATTAAAAGAGACAGATATAAGATGTCAGCTCCAAGAATAATAATACAAAAATGGTTATGAGCACAGCTACCAATTTGTCACTGGTATTTACTCCTATTTGACAACGCAGACAGATTTAATTTTTCCCCTGCATTTGGGTGGAGATAAATGGTACACGCCAGCTACATTCTCCTTTCAAACAGGAGGATACCTTTGCTGCCTGCAGAGAAAACAACTGTAAGGCTTTAAGTTAAAAAGGAAAAAAAAAACACAAAACCCAACCTGTTAAAACACTTCTCCACTACTTTCTGGTCACATCTTTTATGCAGCATATCTCGAAACATTTCAATTAAAGATGATAGATGTTGTTAGATAGAATTTTAAAAATGGTCCTTTCCAGTTCTACCGTTTATGAAAGACTGATTTTGTGACTGGATCACACTGCAGACGTTCCGGATTTACCTTCTGGGTTTTAATGCATGCCAAAGAGGAATGTGATTCCCTCTGTTATTAATTTACTCAGGTTCATCCATGTGCATGGCATTTTTACTAAGTGTGAAAGGCCAGGTCCCTGCCCTGAGCAGCATGCAATCACAAATTTGACATTGAGTAAGTGGGGGTGGATACACAAGCAAAGAATACAGGGTCTAGGTCAATATGCCAACAGATTAATGGGAATGTAGGTTTTAATTGGGAGATTTGGTTAATATAACAGAGTTTGCCCAGTCATTGAAGCATGACACTGAGTGCAGTAAATACATCTCCCAAGAAGTATATTGGTAAACTTACATTTATTCAAGTAGATCTAGGCTGCAATTGAAAAGAGAGAGAGAGGCCTAATTTAAAGTGTACTTTCCCCATCACAAATTACCAGCTTGTCCAGCATCGTGTGTGTGGGAGTATGAGGGCCTTGTCTCTACAGGAGAGACCTGCAGAGACCTGTGTCTCCATGGAAAGCCATGTGGAGGAAGTGAGAGGGCAAAGTACACACAGAGAGAAGAGGGGTCAGAGGGCCACTCCCAGCTTAAGACAGAGGCATTCCATTCACACACTTAGAGTGATGTAGCACCCCCGTGTAAAGGCATGCTGAGTTGCTCACTCCAGCAGATTTTGAGGACGGAAATTGAAGGAAGCGTCAGAGGTTCTGGCAGGCAAGGAGGACAAAAGAGGAAGCAAGGGGAGAAAGGTGGAGTACTTTGAAGTGGGGGAAGAGTTTTGGAAGAGTGAGGGGGGTGTTGGAGGCTCAGGGGTCCCAGGCAAGGGTGTATCCTGATATGGGAGCAGAGACGCAAAGGAGAGTCAGGCTATTAAGGGCTTTGTGGATAAAATTGTGGCGTTCGTGCTGGATTTGAGGAAAGACAGGATGCCAATGTTACATAAGGAGGGCTGTCATGTGGCAAGAACGATGAAAGAAGTAAGTGATTTTGGCAGCTGAGAACAGCCATGACTCATTAATGTGATCTTAAAATGATACCACATTAGAGAATCATCCAATGACCATTAGAGAATCTTAATGAAACTCAAGGGGAACTTTCCAGAGGTCCTTTAATTGCAAAAAAAATGTGCAACCAGGGACCTCACAAGCATATTTTTATCCAGCGTGCTCACTTGGTGGGCCCCGGGAACTAAAGCAATGTCATGAAAGTATTTTTCCCCTTGATTCCACAGGACTGAAAGCTTGCTCCCATAGTGGACAATGGAGAGGGGGATGAAAATGCTCAGTAGAATGGAGAACTGTTCTCTTTTTATTTTCAAGGTCTGATTCTCTAAACATGTTAACTTTAACAGAAGAACAATGGAACAACTTTTTCAAGAGTATATAGGAACTGAATTATGAGCAGGACGGAACTGGGGGAAATCATTCCTGTTAAATATATTAAAGAATATAGTGGATTTTTGTTCATTTTTAAATTAGTTTTCCAATGTGCATCCTTACAATTGGCCATGGTTGTGGGCAGCTAGTCAACTAGCCTGCTATGCGGGGGAGTGTGGGATAAAAGTCGAATAAAATAAATTTTTAAAATATGCAATAATTTGTTGCTGTGGTTGACAATTTGCTTCCCCATGCACAACAGAACATGCAGCCAGGACATACAGTGGAAACCAGGCTGCAGTCTGATGTGCCTTTAGATCCGACTTCGAAGCTGATGCCTGATGGATCTAAAATGCATGATCAGACAACATTTGAGAAAGGTCCCATAGTTGTTGGCACCACATCCTGGTCCACCCCTGAAATGGAGTAAAGACACCTCGGAAAGTATGGTGCTAATGCTTGCTGAAGGGCCACAGATGGATTTTCCCTAGTCTGATCACTCAAGTGCACTCTCAGGCCACTGGGATTGTTTGCTCATTCCATCCTGACAGGGCACCATTTTTTTTTGCTTACTTAGTGATATGCGCATAACCACATAATCCTGTAGGCCAGCTTTGAAAACAAGCAGGAGCAAGAGTGATCTTTGTCAGGTGATCACGGTTCACTGTGAACCAAGGGAATCACAGTGTTCCATGGAAGGATCAGTGAGTGGTCAAAGTGGAGACTTGAGTCCTGGAAGTTGGAAAGCACATGTGCAAAAAAAATGCACCCTTGTTTATGTGCAAAAGCAGGCAGAGTGACAGGCTGAGTCTGCAGTGAAACAGATTATATTGGGATGTCTGATAAAGCAACTCCATTTCAAATACCAATGGATGATAATAGGAGCGCTTCCTGACCAGGCCAAATGGCACGTCTGACCACAGCCCCAGATAAGCATGGCAATAAGTGTGGTGATGTGCTGATGTTCACATTCATTTGAATAGATTATGGCTGGGATCATACGCTCTTTATCCATAGCAGAGTTGATTCTCCCCTATGCAGCATTATTTTCTGATGCTAGCTGCCTTTCAGCCAATCCTATAAATATATAAAAGCTCAGTGTACTGGCACTTTCCGGCTCTCCCATTGGTTTTGCTTTGGGACATCAGACAGGTACAATGCCATAGACTCCACCATCCAAACCAGTTATTTTCTCCCAGGAGCTACTGTTGCCAATCTCCAGGTGAGGCCTGGAGATCACTCAGAATTACAACTGCTTTCCAGATGGCAGAGATCAGTTCCCCTGGATAAAATGATGGTGTCTATGGCATTATACCTGGATGAGATGCCCCCACATGACAGCCTGTGCGATGTAGCAATTAGTGCTTCATAGCAGGATCTGCCAGACACAGGTTCTTCCTGTGGAAGCTGATTGGGTGATTTCAGACCACTCACAGACTTTCAGCCTAACCTACCTCACAGGGTTGTTGTGCAGATAGAAAGGGGGAGAGGAGAATGATGTGAGCTCCTTTGGTCCATACTGTGGAGAAAGACTACTTTTCCTAAGTAGAGGCTGCGGGGGGCTGCAGGGGGGGGGAGATGGAAAGCTGAAGTCAGAGGGGCAGATAATATTAGGTTGATGGTTGGCTGGGGAGGTAATAGGGTTGCCACCTCCAGGTTGGGAAATTCCTGGAGATTTGAGGGGTGGACCCTGGAGAGCCTGTGTCATTATACCCTGCTGAGGTCGCCACAGCAAATTGACAATGCGTGTCCAAGGCCAGGGTACCTGCCCAGAGCCTCTTTCTAGAGCTCGTTGTATTTATTTCCACAATGAACCTTAGTCCTAGTTGAAATATAATGGATGGAATGGAAACTTCTGGCACCAGAAGAATGCATTCCAGAACAGAAGACCACATCCAACATGGAAAAGGGCAAGTACATGTAAGCTCATGTACATGTAAAGCTTCCATCATAGGGAAGCTCAAGGCTGGAGGAAGGCTTAGACATTTGCTCAGTGGAGTGGTAGGATGACAGTAGGATACACACTAGGAAACCTATGACTGCGCTGTGCCACTTCATACTGCAGATGAGAACTCATAGGACTGCAAGGTCTGTAGGAAAGAAGAAGAAGAAGAAGAAGAAGAAGAAGAAGAAGAAGAAGAAGAAGAAGAAGAAGAAGAAGAAGAAGAAGAAGAAGAAGAAGAAGAAGAAGAAGAAGACAATGACGACGACGATGATGATGACGATGACGACTTGGATTTATATCCCACCCTTCACTCGGTGTCTCAGAGCGGCTTACAAACTTTTTTCCCTTCCCTTCTTCACAACAGACACCCTGTGAGGTTGGCAGGGCTGAGAGAGCTCTGATAGAAACTGCCCCTTTTCAAGAACAGCTGTGCCAGAACTATGGCTTGCCCAAGGTCATCCAGCAGCTGCAAGTGGAGGAGTGGGGAATCAAACCCGGTTCTCCCAGATTAGAGTCCACACACTTAACCAGTACACCAAACTGGCCATGCTAAGTGCCAGGCAAGGAGAGGTTGGGAGTTAATTGGGCAAGGGTGGTAGCAGTGCAGCTTAGTGGAATCAGACAGGGACGTAACTTGCTGAGTCACGTGGTAAGGTCTGGTCTCTTGGAGGTGAAGCTGATGAACACAGAAGTAGAGCAAACAGCATAACAATTACATAAAGCCTAGCAGAAAACAGTTTGAGCCTATTCTGGCCCTTCACCATAATGTCTTTATTCCTTCTTTGAGTGAGGGCTCACAGAATGCGACTCCATCTGAAAACAAAATTCCTTGTGCATCAAAAATGAACATGTCGAACAGAATGTGAGGCTAGAGTGCTCTTCTGATATCTGCTTTGGTATGCTTAGGGTTTTTTTTTCTTCTCTCCTCAGTGCAAGAGCATTTCATTTTCTGACACACACCCACCCACCTGGCACACACACCTGTAATCTGGAGGGGCACAGTTCATGCCAGTGAGAATTTGGCCTTAGACATCATTATGGAAAAGCTAGTGTCCAGTAGAGGCCAGAAATCAAATCCAGTGCTACAAATTACCACAACAAGTCTTTTGGTGATTGTTTTCAAACGTAAAGCATCAGGGAATCAGTCCACCCTGAAATCATTCTTCTGGGAAAGTGCTTCACATTACGTGAAAGGTTGGCCAGAAACTGTGGCCAAGGCAATTTTGAAATGAAAGCATAATTTTCTTTATCTCGATGCGGAAGAAATGCATCCATAGAAACCTGTCAAAATGCTAACAACGGACGCTTTCTTTACTGCCTCCCTGTGAGCTGCAGCAGACTGAATCTTACATTAATATTAACCCATCCCCAAATCATTCTTCGGGCTCTTTTTTCCCCCTCCTCTCTTTGCAAGGGAGGGAAAGGGAGAGTTTGTATAGAGTGGTTGTTGGACTGGAAGCCACTGGGGCAACCAAATGGAACACAGTTATAATTAGGGATTGCATTTTTGCGGTTTGGTTCGTCGTTCGTGGCTGAGCCATGAACTGAACCACAAGCCCATAATAATCAGGAGGTTGGATTGCGAACCGACCGAGTTCATTTCGATTCATGAGCCATTTAAAGTTGACACACCCATGAAAAGTCATGGGGAGCAGAAAGCAGGGCTTCCCAAACTGCTGAGCAGTGGGGAGCTCCCTGGCACTCAGCTGTTGTTGTTTTTTTGTGAAGAGCAGGAGACCCCTTCTTTCCGCACTTCACAAACCATCATGAACCTCCACAAACAGCACCTAAATTCTTGGACATTCTTGGAAGTTCGTGGCAGTTCTTCAGTTTGCGAACACCGCTTCACGAACCACGAACCAGCCAAAATGGGTGACAAGCTTTAATTCGTCAGCTGGTTTGTGCCCAACTCCAGTTGTAATCAACCAGGGGTCATTTCCTGCAGGAGCGCACAGGAGCGGAGCTCCGGCAGTAAAGAGCCCAGGGGGTGGGCACATACAACAAGCCCCACCCCCTGCTCCTTCTCTCCTTCTTTCTTTCCTTCTTTTTTCTTTCTTTTTGTCCTTTTCCCCTTCTTTCTTTTCCTCCTTCTTTCCCTCCTTCTTTCCTTCTCTCCTTCTTTCCTTCTCTCCTTCTTTCCCTCTTCTCCTCCTTCTTTCCGTCTCCTCCTCTTTCTTTCCCTCTTTCCTTCTCTCTCTCTCTCTTTCTGCAGTGTGAGGGCAGATCTGTGCTCCCCCCCCCAGCTAGCAATCCAAAACAGTCCAGTGGCACCTTTAAGACCAAGTTTTATTCAGGTACAAGCTCTCCCTCCTCTGCGAGGGCAGATCTGCATGCCCCCCCCCATAGATAGCAATCCAAAACAGTCCAGTGTCACCTGAGTGGTGGGTGTTGCCTTCTGACACACTTCTGGTGATGTCAGGGGGTGTGGCATATTCAAATAAGTTATGCTAATGAGGTATGCTAATGAGCTCCTGCACCTCTTTTTCTACGAAATGACCCCTGTAATCAACTGATAGTTGTGCAGATAAGTGCAGCTCCACAATACACGTCTTTTGTCTCCACTGATCATTTTGAGAATATCATTGTCTTGATGCAGATGCAAAAGCTCTTAAAAGCTTTTAGTTGTCAGACATAATGCGGAGAACTTCAGTGTGGATATGATCACCAGCCTACCCTACCTAACACACGAGCTGAGCCCACCTTGCTCGATTTCCTTGATCCGCCAAGCAGATGGCTCTGTCAAGCTTTGGCAGATATTTAACTTCTGTCTCGGGGTTTGTGGCCACCATTGCAATTGTGCCACTGGTGAACTCAGTCTTCTTGATCACCAGAGAGCACAGCGTCATTGCCATGTATGATGGCGATGATGATTCTACGACTACTCCTCATTTATAGCCACCTTTCTTATTGAGACTCAAGGCAATTCAATCAGATAGCAATGAGCTCCAATGAATAATTCAGAAGGGCTAGCACTACCAAAACTGGAAAACAATATAAAAGAATGGTGCCTAAGGCAACAAACAACCTGTCTGACACATGATGCACCATAAGGAAGAAAGGGGGTTATAAAGGTAGAGGGCATTACAGTAAAGAAAAGGAGGTGATACTTACAATAAACTGTTGCCGGCTATCATGTTATCCCTCACAGAAATGGTCTCTTGAGTTGTTCCATTACGGTACTTATCTAATCCTTTTGTAAAAATGCCCTCCTGTACATTTCTGTTTGGCACATTCTGTGAAATGGTAGAAGTGTGGGGGGCATTCTGCCTTCCTGACCCCTCAGGCAGGCCATTCCACTCCCAGCAAGTTGTTCCATAAGGTGGAGGCCACCGTAGAGAATGCACACGGACGGGCAGCTACTGATCTTACCCGTTTGCAGGGTGGCACCTTCAGAAGGCTTCGTCCAGATGACTGCAGCTGCCACAGCAGGGCGTACTAGAACAGGTGGTCCTGCAGGTATGTGGGTCCAAGACCATGAGGGCTTTGTAGGTGATGACCAGAACCTTGAACTGAACACAGTAACTGATAGATAACCAATGGATTGTCTGCAGAAAGGGTATGGTATGCATGTTCCTCTTTGTGCCTGATAGTAGAGGTGCTGCAAATATTCTGTACCAACCATAGTTTCCAAGTTGTCTTTAAGGGCAGGCCTGGGTAGATTGTATTACAATAGTTCAGCCTTAAAGTAACAGCAGCATGGAGCCATGTGGCAAGATGGCTACCATCTTTCAAGCTAAGTGAAGCTGAAGTAATGCCTTTTTCTGCAGCTGTTTCATCTTGTTCCTACAGCAGGTCACTTTCATGACCCATCAATGAGCCTAAGGGCTTTTCTGCATTCTCATTTTCCTGGCTTGTAAGTTCCTGTTTCTTTCCTCCCCATTCTGCATGTGTTTTGCTGCCTCTAGTGGCTGGTTTGATATTATCCCTGTTTATGTCTGGCATAAAAACCTGCAGTTTAAATCTGAAGTATATACCCTGGACATAAACCGGTGTAATACTGAATCGGCCACTAGAGG